>NC_090315.1:21062500-21295000 GCF_039906515.1 Pseudorca crassidens
GACCTTAAGCAATATACCAAAGGCTTTGAGAACTACAGTACAGAATAGATTACTTCCCAGGTCCCAGACTGGACACACATGGAGAGCAGATCTTAATAGGCCTATAAGAGCTTTAAAAACAGAATTTAAGTTGGAACCAGAACCCACAAACTATGGGCTTTCAGTCTGAAGATAACTGGCTTGATTGCCTTCTGAAACAAAATAAACCAGAACAAAAAATAAACATTCTTCAAATGATTTAAACAAGAGTTGGAGTCTAGAATAATATTTAAAATGCCCAAGATACATTCCAAAATTACTTGAAGATGAAGAATCAGGAAAATTTCTCTATTACTCAAGGGAAAAAAACAACAACATACACCAAACCTGAGGTGGCATAGTGTTGGAACTATCAAACAAAGATTTTAAAACAGCTATTATAACTATTTCCATGAAATAATGAGAAACGCTCTTGAAATGAATGGAAAGCTATAAAGTCTCAGCACAGAAATAGAAGATATATAAAAGAATAAAATGAAATTTTTACAGCTAAAAAAATACAAAAACAAAAATTCCAATTCATTGTATTAGCTTACTAGCCTGGAGATGAGAGAGGAAAGATTCACTGAACTCAAAAGCAGATCAATAAAAATTAATGAGTGTGAACAACAGAGAGAAAAATAATTGAAAAAAATAGAGACAGAGGGACAGTGGAAAAATACTAATGGTCTAATATTCATATTATTAAAGTTCCACAAGAATAAGAAAAAGAAGGCACTACAATAGATGATAGATAAATAGATAAATAGATAGATAGCTGAAAACTTCCCAAATTTGATGAAACACATAACTTTATAGATTTAAGAAACTCATGAAACCCAAAAGAATAAATTCAAAGGAATCCTTGCCCAGATATATCATTAAACTGTTAAAAAATTAAGGCAAATAAAAAAATGTTGAAGGCACACAACAACAACAATAAAAACTATATATATATATATATATATATAATAGAGAAATACTTATTTGAAGGACTGCAGAGTTCAAATATATATATATAGAAAGAGAGAGAGAGACCAGAGGAACGTGGCACGATGTTTTAATATTTTTAAGGGGCTGAAAAAGATGACTCTCAACCTACAATTCTATCCAGTGAAAATAATCCTTCAGGCATAAAGTAAAAGCAAAATAAAAACTTTCTCAGATTAAGGAAACCTAAGAGACTTACAGGGACTAAACTGAACTAAGAGAAATGCTAAAGCAAGCATTTCAGGAAGAAGGGAAATGACATCAGGGGAAATTTGGAACATCATAAATAAAGGAGCAGTAATAGAAATGGTAAATACGTGAATAAATATAATAAGCTATTTTTCTCCTCTTAAGTTCCTTACAATATACATAAGTTGAGAGAAGAATATATAACATTGCCTGATGGCATTTCTAATGTATGTAAATGTAATACATATGAAAACAATATAAATGAGGGAAGGTTAAAGCTTCCATATCCCACTTCAAGTAACAAAATGTTATTTAGTTTTATAATTAAACAATGAGAATTTAAATCCTTAGAGCAATCACTAAATAAAACTGTAAAATATACACAGTCAAAACTAAATAGTTACGTTATTTGTCTTTTTGTTAAGTTGTATGAGTTTATTATATATTCTGTATACTAGACACTTGCTAGACCAAGATATATGATTTGCAAATATTATCCCTTCTGTAAGTTGATTTTTCACTTTCTTGATAATGCCTTTCTATATTGTAATTTTTAAACTTCATATTTTCCTGATGCTTCAATATTCCCACCATCAGGCTATAAGCGCCCAACCAGGAAACCAGATGCACCAGTGTGATAAGGCTAGCCCCTGCCAAAAGTTCCCATTCTTACCCTCCCCTGACTACAACCTAGTGACATTTGAACACACTAGTGGAATACCCTCATGTCTTTTGCTTGTATACTCCATCCTGACCCCAATAAAGGCACTTGCCCATAGGTCCTCACACTCTCTCTCTTGACTCCCCAGCTTCTTGGTTGAGCCTAGGGGGCTCCTCCCATATGGCCCCTGAGTGGCATGCCATTTCTCCCTCTCCTAGGACCTGTGAATATAATAAAACTCTTTTACTTTTGTATGTCTTTCTGCGGTGTTATTTTATGGCCACACCTGACTGACGGTTAAAAAAAAAAAATTAAGTAATATAATTATCGCTTACAACACACCTTGTTACACAATGTATCTATTTTTTTCTTTTGTTGCTCATGCTTTTGGTGTCATATCTAAGAATCCTTTGTCAAATCTGAGGTCATGAAGATTTACCTCTATGTAGAATTCTAAGACTTTTATTGTTTTACCTCATATATTTAGGTCATTGATCAATTTTGAATTAACTTTTGTATATGGCATGAGCTACAGGTCCAACTTCATTCTATGTGGCTATCCAGTTTTCCCAGCACCCTTAGTTCAAGAGACCATTCTTCTCGCCACTAAATAATCTTGGCAACTTTGTTGAAAACAATTGGCCATTAAAATATGGGTTTATTTCTGGACTCTCAATGTTATTCCACTTGTCCAAGTCTGTCCTGATGCTAGTAACACTCTGTTTTGATTACTATAGCAAAATGTTAATTTTGTTATATAAATTTCATTTCAATTTTTTAAGTGTAAGAAAAAAGTAAAGTGAAATAAAAACACATATTCAAATATCCAAAGGAAGGCAGGGAAGGGGAAAGAGAAGAATGAAAAAAAACTTAGGAAACATTCATTCTTTTCATGCTCTTCCAGAAACTTGCGGAGGAAGGACCTCTTGCTATCTCATTCGATGAGACCAGCATTACTCCTATACTAAAGCTAGACAAAGATGCTACAAGAAAAGAAAGCTACAGACCAATTTCCCTTAAGAATATTGATACAAAATTCCTCAACAAAATACTATCAAATGGAATTTAGTAGCATGTTAAAAGGAATATACATGATGACTAAGTGGGATTTATTCCTGGAATGCAAGGATGTTTTGACATACATAAATCAATCAGTGTAATACACGATGTAAATAGAAATAAAAGAAAATAATACACATGATCATATCAATTGATGCAGAAAGAGCATTCAACAAAATTCAAAATACTTTCATGATAAAAAAATTTAACAAACTAGTAATAGATGAAAACTTCTTCACTATGATATAGACCATATATGAAAACCCCACAATTATCACGGTGAAAGGCTGAAAACTTTTCCCCTATAATCAGAAACAAGATAAGGATGCCAGCTTTCACTATTTCTATTCAACACTGTATTGGAAATCTTAACCAGAGCATTTAAGCAAGAAAAATAAATAAAAGGCATTCAAATTGGAAAAGAAGAATTAAATTTATCTGTGTTCACAAATGACATAATATTACACATAGAAAACCCTAAATATTCCACAAATAAATATGTTAGACTTAATAAATAAATTTAGCAAAGTTGCAAAATACAAATCAAACCCCCAAGTCAGTTGTATTTCTATAGATTAATAATGAACAATCCAAAAAGGAAATTGAGATATTTTATTTACAATAGCATCATAAAAATAAAATACAGTTGACCCTTGAACAACATAGGGTTGAACTGTGTGAGTTCACATACATATGGATTTTTTTCAGTAAATTCTACAGCAGTACTACATGATCCATGGTTGGTCAAATCCGTGGGTGTGGAACTTTGGTTATGGAGGGCCAGTTATAAAGTTATACATGGATTTTTTTACTGTGTGGAGGGTTGGTGCACTAACCACCACATTGTTCAAGGGTCAACTGTACTTAGAAATAAATTTAAACAAAGAGGCAAAAGGGCTATATACGGAAAACAACAAAACATTTCTGAGGGAAATTAGAGAAGACATAAATAAGTGAAAAGATATCTTGTGTTCATGAATTAGAAGACTTAATATCATTAAGATAATAATACACCCAAAAACATCTAGAGAGTTCATGTAATCCCCCTCAAAATCCCAATGGTGCTTTTTGCAGAAGTAGAAACACTCATCTTAAAATTAATTTGGAATCTCAGAGGACCCCAAATAGTCAAAATAATCTTGAAAAAGTAGAACAGAGAGAACTCACACTTCCTGATTACAAAACTTAATACAAAGGTGCAGTAATCAATGCAGTGTGGTACTGGCATCAGGACAGACATACTGACCAATGGAATGGAATAGAGAGCCCAGAAATGAACCCTTATGTATAAGATCAAATGATTTGTGACAAGGGTACAAAGACTACTCAGTGGGGGAAAGGACAGTCTTTCCAACAAATGGTGCTGGGAAAACTGGATATCCACACACCAAGAAAATGAAATTCAAATGTTAAATTGACTGAAAATAAAGACTTAAACAAAAAAGCCAAAATTATACAACTTGTTGGAAAAAAATGACATTGCATTTGGCAATGATTTCTTAGATATGACATCAAATATATAGGCAAAAAAAGAAAAAAGATCACTTGGACTTCATCAAAATTAAACACTTTTATGCATCAAAGAATACTATTTAGTGATTGTAAAGACAACCCACAGAATGGGAGAAAATATTTTCAAATCATGTATCTGATAAGAGTAATATCCAGAATATATAAAGAACTCCTACAACTCAACATCAGCAAAAACAAACAACTCAGTTTAATAATGGGCAAAGGACTTGAATAGATACTTCTCCAAAGAAGGTATACAAATGAACAATAAGCACATGAAAAGATGATCCATATCATTAGTTATTATGAAAAGCAAATCAAACCTACAATGAGATACCACTTCACATTCATCAGAACACAGAAAGTAAAAAGCATTGGCAAGGAGGTGGAGAAACTGGAACACTTCTGCATTGTGGTTGGGATGTAAATTAGTGTAGCCTCAGTGGAAAACAGTTTGGCATTTCCTCAAAGTTAAACATAGAATTACCATATGATCCAAAAATTCCACTTCTAGGTATGTACCCGAAAGGACTGAAAGCAGGGACTCAAACAGGCACTTATACACCAAGTTTCATAGCAGCATTATTCATAATACCAAAATGTGGAAACAAGTCAAATGTTCATCAACAGAATAATGAATTTTAAAAATGTATTCTATATATATAATGGAATATTATTCAATGTTAAAAAGGAATGTAGGGTTTCCTTGGTGGCGCAGTGGTTGAGAGTCCGTCTGCCGATGCAGGGGACACGGGTTCATGCCCTGGTCCGGGAAGATCCCACATGCCAGGGAGTGGCTAGGCCCGTGAGCCATGGCCGCTGAGCCTGTGTGTCCAGAGCCTGTGCTTTGCAACGGGAGAGGCCACAGCAGTGAGAGGCCCGTGTACCACAAAAAAGAAAAAAAAAAGGAATGGAATTCTGATACATGCTACAATATGGTTGAACCTTAAATATATTATGCTATGTAAAATAAACCAGACTCAAAATAAGGAATACCGTATCACTTCATTTATATGACATACTTATAATAGGTAAATTCATAGAGACAGAAAGTACAGTAATGGTTATTGGGGCTGGGAATAGGGAGAAATGGGGTGTTATTATTTAACGGGTACAGAATTTCTTTAAGGTGGTGAAAAAGTAATGGAAATGGATAGTGGTGATGGTTATACAACACTGTGAATGTACTCAATACCACTAAATTGCACACTTAAAATGGTTAAAAAAATTTTTGCTGTGTATTTTACCACAATAAAAATAATACACACACAAATATATATGCATGTACATGTGTATATAAACTTTTCAAAAACTTAAGAAACAAACAAAAAATAGTGGGCATACATCCAAACCTACCAAGCAATTACATTAGATATAAATGTTTTAAAGACACCAATTAGGAGACAGAGGTTGTCAAAATGAATTTTTAAAAGACCCAACTAACTGGTATCAACAAAAAACCACTGTAAATGTATTGACATTGGAAGATTAAAGTAAAAGAACAGAAAATAATGTACCATGTAAACACTAATCAAAAGAAACCTGGAGGGCTCCCCTAGTGGTGCAGTGGTTGAGAATCTGCCTGTCAATGCAGGGGACACAGGTTCGAGCCCTGGTCTGGGAAGATCCCACATGCTGCGGATAAACTAGGCCAGTGAGCCACAACTACTGAGCCTACGCATCTGGAGCCCGTGCCCCGCAACAAGAGAGGCCGCGACAGTGAAAGGCCCATGCATCGCAGTGAAGAGTGGCCCCCACTTGCCGCAACTAGAGAAAGCCCTCGCACAGAAACGAAGACCCAACACAGCCAAAAATAAATAAATTTATTAAAAAAAAAAAGAAACCTGGAATGCTTATATAAATATCATACAAAGTAAAAAAATAATAATAAAAGCAAGAAAAATTATCAGAAATAAAAAAGGGACAGTACGAATGGTAGAAAGTTCTGTTCACTAATAAGTCATTATAATTTTAAATATGTATGTACCTAACTATATAGCTTCAAAATACATGAAGCAAAAAATGATAGAACTGAAAGGAGAAATAGACTAATGCACAATTATAGTTGAATACTTCAACATATCCTTCCCAGTTAAAGATACAACAAACAGAAAATCATCAAAGAGACAGAAGAACTGAACACCATCAACCCACTGGATCTAATTAACACTTATAGAACACTTGCCACAATAGCAGCAGAATGCATATTCTTTGCAAGTTTACATGTAACAATCACCACCATAGACCATATCCTGGGTCAAAAAAATTGTTTTAATTGAAATCATACAAAGTATGTTCTCTGACCATATTATATCAATTACTTTTGCCCAAACCATCATGCTCAGCTTTCAACAAAAATTTACATTCATTCCAAAAATAAAATAAAATTTAAAAAAACACAGTCTAAAAAGACAAAGCAAGCAGCAGAACCAGATTTAGATTTGGCAGAAATTTTGGATTTATCAGAGAATTTAAAACAACTATGATTAATATGCTAAAGACTTTGATGGAAAAAATGGACAACATGAAATAACAGATGGATAATGTAAACACAGAGATAGAAATTAAGAAAAAATCAAAAGGAAATTCTAGGAAACAAAAAAACAGGGTAACAAATGGAAAATACATTTGATGGGCTTATCACTAGACTAAACACAACCAAGCAAAGAACAATAAGCTTGAAGATATACTAATAGAAACTTCCATAATTGAAATGCAAAGAGAAAAAAATAATGAAAAATATGAAATGGGATATTCAAGAACTGTGGGACAATTGCAGGAAAAAAATAACACAAATGTAATGTGGATACCAGAAGAGAAAGAGAGAGAAAAGAAAACATTTGAAATAATAATGGCTGAGGATTTTCCAAAATTAATGACAGACACCAAATTGCAGATTCAGGGGGCTCAAATAACATCAAGATAAATACCAAAACTACACCAAGGAATATCATATTCAAAGTGCAAAAAAATCAATGACAAAGAAAATCTTGAAAAAAGCTTACCTACAGAGGAAAAAAGATAAGACTTACATCAGACTTCTTTTCAGAAATGATGCAAGCAAGAGGAGTGTGAAGTTAAACATTTAGAGTTGAAAGAAAATAACCACCAACTTAGATTCTGTATCCAATGAAATTATCCTTCAAAAGTGACAGAGAGATACTTTCTCTGACAAACAAGAATTGAGGGAATTTGTCAACAGTAGACCTTCCTTGCAAGAAATGTGAAAAAATGTTCTTCAGAGAGAAGAAAAATGATATAGTTTAGAAATTTAGATCTACATTAAAAAAGGAAGAAATCAATTAGAGAAGAAATAAATGAAGATAAAGTAAAATCTTTTATTTTTCTTTTTCTTACTTGATCTAATAGATAATACCTTGTTCAAAATAACAACAATGAATTCAGTGAGTATAGTTTGGATAAGAGAAATGAATGACAGTAATATTATAAGGAATGGGAGGGAGGAATTAGAAATACTCTCTTGTAAGACACTTGTACTACCAGTGAAGCATTATAGTGTTATTTGAAAGTGGCCTTGGATTAGTTGTAAAAGCATACTGCAAACCCTAGGGCAACAACTTTAAAAAATTTTAAGAGAAGGTATAATTGATATGCTAAAAGAGGAAAAAATAGAATTATATAAAATGGTCTGTGAACACCAGAGAAGCCAGAATGAAAGAGTAGAAGACAGGGAAAAAACAAAGTACAAGGACAATGAATTTTTTAAAAGTTAATAACTATGGTAATCCAGTTATATCAATAATCACTTTAAATGTGAATGGTCTAAATACACCAACAAAAAGACAGAGACTAACATGGTGGATAAAAACAATCAAGACCCAAGTATATGTTGTTTATAAGAAACCCATTTTATATATAAAAGCACAGCTAAAATAAAAGTAAAGGGGTGGATGAAGATACCATACTAACACTGATCAAAAAAAGTTGGAGTAGCTGTATTAATTTTAGACAAGTAGGACTTTAGAGCAAGGAATAGTATCAGTAATAAACAGAGGCATTACATAATGATAAGGGGTCAATTCTCCAAGAAGACGTAACCATTCTTAATGTTCATATGCCTAACAGCAGAGCATCAAAACATGTGAGAAAAAATCTAACAGAACTTCAAGAGACATAGACAAATCCATTATTATACTTGGAAACTTTGACACCCCTCTACCAGTAACTGACAGATTCAGCAGGCAAAAAATCAGTGAGGATATGGTTGAATACACAGCACCATCAATCAGCTGGATCTAATTGACTTTTATAGACTACTTCATCCAACAATGGTAGAATACACATTCTTCTCAAGCCCACATGGAACATTCACCATGATAGAACACATTCTAAGATATAAAACATATTTTAACAAATTTGAAGAAATAGATAGCATGCAAAGGATGCTCTCAGACCACAATGGAATAAACTAGAAATGAATGATAGAAAGAGAGCTGGAAATCCCCAAATATTTGAAGATTAAACATACTTCTAAATAACACATGGGTCAAAGAAGTCTCAGGGGAAATTTTTAAATATTTTGAACTAAAAGAAAATGAAAATGCAATCTATTAAAAATTGTGGGATGGAGTAAAGCTGTGATTTATAACACTGAATGCATATATTGGAAAAGAAGAAATATATAAGATCAATAATCTAAGCTTTCACCATAGGAAACTAGAAAATAAATGGCAAATTAAATCCATAGTAAGCAGAAGAAAAGAAATAACAGAACTCATAAAATAATTAAGTGATATCGAAATCGGAAAACAACAGAGAAAATCAGTGAAACCAAAAGCAGTTTCTTTGGTAATATCAATAAAATAAAATATCAATAAATAAATATTGATAAAATAAAATATCAATAATAAATATTGATTATTAATTAATTATTATATTAATATTTAATAATTAAATATAATATATAATTATGTATTAATAATTAATATAATTATTAATTTGATATTAAAATATCAAATAAATATTGATAAAATAAAATATCAATAAAATTGAAAACAAAATTATCAAAACAAAAAACAAAAATATCAATAAAATTGAAAACAAAACAAAAACAATTTTCAATAAAATTGAAAACAAAAACAATAAAATTGAAAACCCCCTAGCCAGGCTAACCAAGAAAAAAAGAGAAAAGGTACTGAACCACGGACATTAAAAGAATAATAAAGAATTATTATAAATAATTATATGCCCACAAATTTCATAACTTAAATGAAATGGATCAATTTCTTGAAAGACATACTAATTGTCTAGAACCTGTTCCAGAAAGCAGAAGCAAAGGGAACAATTCTTAATACATTCTCTGAGGTCAGCATTACCTCATACCAGAACCAGAGAAAGACACAACAAGAAGGGTAAACTACAGACTAATATCTCTCATGAATACAGATGCAAAAATCCTCAACAAAACATTAGCAAATCAAACCCAACAATGTATAAAAAGAATTATACACCATTGCCAAGAGGATTTACTCCAGGTTTGCAAGACTGGAATAAATCATATTCATAATCAAACATATCAACAGGCTAAAGAAGAAAATCATATAATCACACAAGTAGATCCATAAAAAGCATTTGAGAAACTTCAACACCTATTTATGATAAAAACTCTCAGGAAACTAAGAATAGAGAGGATTTTTCTCAACTTGATAAAGGATATCTACAAAACCCCCACAGCTAATATCATAGTTAATGGTGAGAAACTAGATACATTCCCCCTGTGACTAGGAATAAGGCAAGGATCCCTCTCATTCTTGTTAACATTGTGCTAGAAATACTAGCTAAGCCAATAAGGGAAGAAATTCACTTTCCTATATACCAGCAATGAACAAGTGGAATTTGAAAGTAAAAACACAACACCATTTCCATTAGTGCCCTCCAAAATGAAATATCTAAGTATAAAATGTGTACAAGATCTATATGAGGAAAACTACCAAACTCTGATTAAAGAAATCAAAGAAAATGTGAAAAATGGAAAGATATTCCATGCTTATAAATAGGAAGACTCAATATTGTTAACATAGTGATTATTCCCAACTTGATCTACAGATTCAATGAAAGCTAAATCAAAATCCCAGCAAGTTATTTTGTGGATATCAACCAACTAATTTCAAAGTTTATATGGAAAGGCAAAAGACCCCTAAGTAGTCAATACTATATTTAAGAAGAAGAACAAAGTCAAAGGACTGACACTACCCACCTTCCAGTCTTACTATAAAGCGACAGCAATCAAAACAATGTGGTATTGACAAAAGAATAAACAATAGATCAACAGAACAGATGTAGGCCCATACAACTATAGTCAGCTGATCTTTCATAAAAGAATAAACACAATCACATGGAGAAAAGATAATCTTTTCAACAAATTTTTCTGGAACTACTGACAGCCACGTGAAAAAAAAGAAAATTAATCTAGACACTGACATTATGCCTTCCCAAGAATTAATTCAAAATGGATCATAGACCTACATGTAAAATGAAAAGCTATAAAACTTTTAGGAGATAACAGAGGAGAAAATGTAAGTGACCTGGGTTTAGCAATGAATTTTAAATGTATCAAAAACATGATTCCTGGAAGAAAAGATTGGTAAGTTGGACTTAACTAAAATTAAAGTAACTTCTCTGTGAAAGACACTGTTAAGGGAATAAAAAGACAAACCACAGACTGAGAAAAAATATTTGCAAACACATATGTGATAAAGAACTTTAATCCAAAATACACAAAGAACTCTTATAACTCTACAACAAAAATTGAACAACACAATTAAAAAGTGAACAAAAGATCTGGACAGATACCTGACCAAAGGAAATATACAGATGGCAGATAAGCATAGGAGGTATTCAACATCATGTGTTATTAGTGAATTACAAATTAAAACAATGAGATACCACTCCACACCTATTAAAATAGCTAAAATCCAATCCACTGACAACACCAGATGCTTCTGAGGATGTGGAGAAACTTTGATTCGTTGCTGGTGGAAATTCAAAATGGTACAGCCACTTTGGAAGACAATTTGGAAGTTTCTTACAGACTTAACCATAGACTAATAATAAGATTCAGCAGTTGTGCTCCTAGATATTTACCCAATGAGTTGAAAACTTATGTCCACACTTCACGTGAAAACCTGCACAAAATGTTTATAACAGTCATAATTGACAAAAATTGGAAGGAACCAAAATGTTGTTCAATACCTGAATGGATAAACGAACAGTGGCACATACATACAATGAAATATTATTCAGTGATGCAAAGAAATGAGCTCTCAAGCCATGAAAGAACATAGATGAATCTTAAATGCATATTTCTAAGTGAAAGAAGCCAGTCTGAAAAGAGTACATATTGTGTGATTCCGACTATATGACATGTTGGAAAAGATAAAACTACAGAGACAGTAAAAAGATCAGTGGTTGTCAGGGGTTGAGGGGGTGAGATTGTGAAAGGATTAATAGGTGGAGCACAGGGGATCTTTTGTGTAATGTAATGGTTGTACATAACTTTATGTACTCGGCAAAAACTGTTACAATACATAATGAACCCTGTTATAAACTATGGACTTTAATTAATAACAATATGTCAATTGGTTCAACAATTGTAACCCCAATGCAAGATATTAATAATAGGGGAAATTATGGGAGGGGAGTTAGAAGATTTGGGAAGTCTCTGTATTTTCCTTTTAATTTTTCTATAAACATAAAACCACTCTAAATATTCGATTAAAAATTATATGGATCAAGGAGAAATTTAGAAAATATTTTGAATTGAAAGAAATACAAAGACAGCACATAAAATCTGTGATAGACACTTAAATCAGTGCTTCGGAAAATTTATGAATTCTAAGTTTACATTAGAAGGAAGAAAGATGCCAAATCAGCAACCTAAGCTACTACATAAGACACTAGAAAAAAGGCAAAATAAACTCCAAGCAAACAGAAGGAAGGAAATAATAAAGAGAAAAGAAAATTAAAAATCAATAGAAAGCAAGGAAACAAAAGTTGATTCTTTGAAAAACAAATTAAAAGGAAAGATAAATCTTCAGCCAGGAAAAAAAAGACAGACAACATAATTACAAACAGCAGAAATGACAAGAGGGAATATCCAGAGAGATATTAAAAGGCTCATACGGGAATACTATGGGAAAACTATGCACATAAATTCAACAGCCTAGGCTAAATGAACGAATTCCTTGAAAACCATGAACAACCAAAATTTATCCAAGAAGAAACAGATAACCTGAATAGTCTTATAATTATTAAAAACCTTGAACTGATACTTTAAAAAGAAAAACTTCTGAAAAAGGAAACTACAGGCTCAGATGATCTCACTAAGTACTAACAAATATTTAAAGAAGAAACAACACCAATTCTATACAATCTCTTCCTGAAAATAGGGAGAACTCTTTCCAACTAGGTTATCACTGCCCTGATACCAAAAGCAGACCAAAGCAATATAACAAAGGGAAAAAAACTACGGATCAATATCCGTCATGACCCTAGATGCAAAAGTCTTCAATATAATATTAGTAAATTAAATGCAGAAATATATAAAAATAATAAAATACCATGATCAAGTGGGATTTATCCTGGGAATGTAGAGCTGGTTCAATGTTTGAAAATCAATCAATGTAATACACCTTATTAACAGGCTAAAGAAGGAAAAAAAACAAACAAATAAATCTATGTAGAGGAAGTTTCGACAGAATTCAACACCAGTTTATATATTTTTTAAAACTCTCAGCAAATTAGAAATAGAATGGAAATTCTTCAACCTAATAACACTGTATAGAGGACAGGTACAAAAAACCTACAGCTGACATCATACTTAATGGTGAGAGACTGAATGCTTCCCCCAAGACAGCGAACAAAGCAAGAATGTTTACCTCCAGCAATCCTATCTAACATCTTACTGGATGTCTTAGGCAATGTCATAAGATAAGAAAAAGAAATAAAAGGCATACACGTTGGAAAGGAAGAAACAAAATTGTCCTTATTCACAGAAAACCTGATTGTCTACTTAGAAAATCCCAAGAAATCTACAAAAAAGCTTTCCAGAACTAATAAGTGAGATTAACAAGGTCACAGGATAAAGAATCAATACAAAAATATTAATCCTACTTCTAGATACAAATAATGAATAACTGGAAACCAAAAATTTAAAACCAGTATCAATTATGAAAGGTCCAAAAATGAAATAGATATAAATCTAACATTTGTAAGTATCTGTACGTTGAAAATTTTTAAATGATGATAAAAGCAATCAATGACGATTTAAATAAATACTTATGCATGTTTGCTAACATTATCTGATTTTAAAACTTACTATAAAGGTAATCAAGACAATGTGTTTTGGGTAAGGGGATAGACACATAGATCAATGGAACTGCATAATTTCTAGAAATAGACCCACACCAGTATGGTCAAGGTACAAAGGCAAGTCAGTGGAAGAAAGAGGAGCCTGCCAAGGGTGAGCTGTCAGAGGGGAGGAGTCTGGACACACTGCAGACCTCCAGGAATCACTTGTAACTATGGTTACCATAAACTGAGCTCAGAGAAGTTAAGTAAGCTGTCTGCATTCTGACAGCCAGGAAGTGATCCAGTTCCCATTCCAACCGGATAACTCAGGCTCCAAAATGCATACCTAGCTCTCTAATTATCAAATTCTACATCTCAGAAAATGAGAATATTATCTACCTTGAAGGGTAGTTGTAGGGATTCTATAAGATTTCAAGTGTTTATCAAAGTGTCAGCAGGGGCACAATCAATGGAAGCCATAGTTATGACTCTCTAGTCTAATAAGAATATAGGATTATTCCTATTAGAAATACGGGTCCTGCAGTTGGAACATGAAAAAGTCACATTGTCAAAACGACCCTTAAAAATACTTGAAATCACTTGTAAATTAGTCTACCTGATTTTGTATATTCAATGTTATACACAGTTTATATATATATATATATATATATATATATATATATATATATGTATGTATATGCCATTTTTTCAGGTTATAATGAACACCTACAATAAACAAAGTTCACAATTCACTATAAAATGAGGTAATTTCAGTCACTGGGCTTGGGCTGACGGCACATCTTTCAGCCCCAGAACTTTCTGCTCCAGGATTTTAGCAAGGTTTCTTAAAAAGCGTGAGGTATAAAGAGAGGCACCCACACCTAACAGGATGAGCTGGGCAGAGAGGGCCTTCCTCTGCATGGAGACCCCTGCACTCCCCCACTCCGAGTCGCTAAATCCTCGGTGGATATCTTTGGACACTGCCATGAAGCATGACCCTTCTTTGTGGGGCCTGCCACCAGGACGCCACAGGGCAGTGTGAGTGGGCTGAGCTCCACTGCCCAGGGACAATGTGACAGCTGTCTACAGTTTCTCTCCCGAGCACAGAAAACCAAGATACCAGCTCTAGGATTTGTCTGCTTGGCTCATCTGCTTCCTGTTCACCCTTGCTTTCTCTCAGATGTCTCTGTAAGTGTGTTATCAGGGGGAGAAAGGGGCTGGAATGTCTGCACACTGGTGCAGAGGCCTGGGGCGGCAGAAAGAGCGCTGAGTCCCACGGGCTGTCAAGCACTCAGCTTGGCCCGTTGGCTGTACTCCCTTCAGCAATCTATTTGGCCTCTCTGATACCTGACTTCTGATTTAGAGAAACAAAACAAAATAAAAAACTCTCTTGCAGGGCAACTATAAAAATTAAAAATGCTACTCTTTTAAGAGCATTGCTTCAAAAAGAAAATCCTGTAGAGTCCCGAAGGCAGGCTCCACAGAGAAGGGTCATGCTTCATGGCAATGCCCAAGGATGCCCACTGAGGATTTAGAAACTCGGAGTGGGGAGTACAAGGGTCTCCATGCAGAGGAAGGGAACCTGGGCCCGTTTCCCTTCCAGCCAAGCCTGAATAATCATGCAGGAAATGAATAAAAAAGTGACACTCATAGGTAGAATAAATAGCATGCAAAAGGAGAACCAAAGAGGATGTGAGAGAGGTATGACCGCAACTGGATGGCAGCAAAGCCCCAGTCAGCCCAAGTAAGAGACAGGGTCCAGACCCAAAACCCGGAGCCTGGATGCCAGGGTACAGGCAGCTGCCCCCGAGGAAGTTTCGGCAGGATCTGCTCTGAACCTCACAACATCATTCCCATCCTCTTCACTCTTTTTCATTTACAAGATAAATAATTTTAAGATGTAATTAAAATTATTTTACAATCTTTTAATCACTAGAAATTGTGTATAATTATTTTACCTCCACTCTAGTGCCAAGAATTGCTGTGAATTACTTGACTTCTCGAAGTGTAGAAAGAAAATGCTTCAATTTTGCATTAATTAAAGAATTTTTTACCCATTCCTGTCCATTAGCTGCTACCACACAATGGCTAAGAATGGCCATTACAACAGACAGAAATAGGAACATCAATTTCCTGCTAATGAAAATGTCAGGGGGAGATGCCGTCTATCACAGATGGTTCTGATGCGGAGAGGGCTTTTTTCTGCCTTGCAACTTTCTCCAGTTTCTAGGAGACCTGCATGGAAGGGCAAGTGTCTTTTATTTATAGATACCTGGAAAGTATCCTTTGCAATAGATTGAGGACTACACTCAGATCCTAGTAAATATTCCATTGATTTTTAAAATTGCTCCCTTTCTTATCAGGCCTCACAGGGTCTCTGCCTGGGAAACCTCGCTGACCTTCTCCCCTCCTGATGAGGCCACTTTTCTTGAGATCAGAGGCAGCATATGCATCTGCTGCTGCCCACCTGCTCCCTCACCATTTATGAGGTGAACATGACATCAGTCAGCTGTGCTCAGCGGTCCCCACCTTCCTCATCCCCCTCAGGGTGGGGAGTTCCATCGCTCACAGTTTTGAGAGTTTATTCAGAAACACACTTATTCCGCCCCAAGCAGAAGGATGGAGTTAGTTAGTGTTGGGTGGTGTCCAGCTCTGGCCATGGCCTACAACTCTCTGGCTTCACAGGGGCACAAGTGCAGATCTGAGTGCTGGGTCCTTGTACCCATACAGCCTCAGAGGCACAGTCCCAGAGCTCCCCAGCCAGGGTTTTGGGGGAAAGCCATCTCCCTGCCAGGCTTGCAACTCAATTGGAAGCTGCTAAAGGCAATGTTGTTTCTCCCATAATAATCAAAGACCATGAGGCCCACTTTGGAAAACCCCAGTTTACTCATAGAGAAAAAAAGGAGTCAGGAGGTATTTTTAAAAACCAAGCACTTTTGAAAACCTCATGTACATCAATCGCTACTTGGATCTGTATTTGCCCCTAAATTCCCTTTGGCTAGCATGGCTGTCAAGAGGGCTTTAGTCATAGACTAACAAATATCTCTTCACACGGGACGGCCTTTCACACCCAGAGCCTCCTTTCGGGTATCGTGGTCAACAGGGCTTGTCCACTACAAAATCACACAAGCATTCAGTAGGTACTCGATAAAGCTTATTAGCAAAAAGGGGGCTAAGAGACAAATTGACTACTCATTAGTCTTTCTCTACGCAATTGTGCTGGCCTGGCTGTCAAAAGGATTCCAAAAATATCTGTTCTCCAGAAAACTTCCAGACGGGCTGTGTTGAATGACTATTTTAGAAATAGTATTTCAACATGTTAAAATAACTATTACAAGCCACCGTTTGGCTCCAGTCCAACTAAAGATGAATGAATGAAATCAATTTCCTGGATCAGAAGGTCTTTGGTTCTGGTGACCAATAGCAACTGGCCCACCTCAGTTTCTTATATTGCACAGGAATTAGAGATGGTCAAAAGATTGGACCACAAAGTACTGCAGAACTTCTCCCCCTTATTTAGCCCGTGTTTAATGAGTATTTACTACAGTCACCAAGACCCTCCCTTCACTTCTATGGGCTACGTGTCTTCAGCTATACTATCTGTGGGAAGAAGTAACCTGAAGGCACTAAGTAGCAAGATTTAAGCAGGAATGTGAAGGGTGAGAAAAGCCAGAGCCACACAGATGTAGACCCGGGATCAGCCAGGGCAGAGATGCTGGAACCAGGAATGGAGGGCTGGGGCAGGCAGGCTGAGCAAACTATGGTCAGCTGGCTAGGGCCATGATGCTCATGAAGGCCCTATTATTACCTCTAGGCCACATTGATATCTTACTTTTTTCTCATCCAAAGGAAAACTGAGTTCCATGTGTATATTGCCATGTTCTTAAAAAACAACAGTAACGCCAATAACCAGACATGTAGTGCTCTGCTCCAGTAGCCAAGGGTGACTCCTGCTACTGAAATAAGTAACCTAAAACCAAGAGTAACTAAAAATCTCAGAGTGTCTCAGGGAACACAGCTTCTCTGCAGAATTTGTCTACACTCAGGAATGATGCCTGTAGCAGTTTTAATGTTATTTAGGGCTAGAATTTTCTCTGTAGAGCATTGCAGTGCCTTCTAAAAAGCCCGTTCCCAAGGCTATCTCTTTCTTGAAATACCTCCATCATCTCAGAGTTCAGAAAGCACCAATATTTAACAGGAGCCACACCAAACAGCCATCTTTCAGCCTTAAGACACCTATCCAACCGCATGGTGAGAAGAAGCAATGGAGCAAGGTGAAACCCCATCAAGCCCCATCTCCTGTCATGGCCTAATAGAGTAGCCCAATGGATGCTAGTCACTAAAAGATGAGAAAGATACCACATCCACCATTAGGGAGCTCACAGACTAATCAGAAAATAAAGCAGCCAAATGATGATGGCACAAACATAGAATATGGTGCCCCAAGTACTTTGCAAGATTTGGAGGTGAGAAGGTTCTTCTACCGTTAAGCCAGGTGTAGGGCTTTCCATTCTCAGAGCATCTAAGTGCAAGATGCTTTACCACCTGGGGTTGCTGTGTAATATCCAAGACTTGGAGCTGTATCAGAAGGGCTCCCAGCCTTGGAGAAGATCTGGCCAATGGTGTGGTTTGAGATTGAGAGGCAGGGAGCAGCCTGTGGGGTTAAGGAAAGTCAATAAGAACATGAGGTTCCCCAAATCTTCAAAGAGCTTTTTATGAGATTTCCTGGGATCGCAACCATAATCCTCCCTCAACAAGGTGAGCACCGTGATGTCTGGATTTACCTATCCCAGAGGACCGAGTGGAGGTAGGTTTTCCATACAATGAGCTAGAAACACTTACAGATGTGACTTACCCCACCAGGACTGCCCCCAACTCCACCTTCCCTGGAGGCCAATGTTCAGCCCTTCAGGTAAGAGCTGAACAATTATAATAAATAATAACAGCTCACATTTATTGGTTGTTCTGTGCCAAGTACTGTGCTAAGTGTTTTACAGGCTATATATCAAGTTATCCTCATAACAACCCTGTGACATTTATTACTCATCTCACAGAAGCAAAGGCTGAGAGAAGTACAGTAACTTGCCAAGGTCACGGGGCTGGCAAGTGGAGGAGCCAGGGTGCTAGCCTGCCTCTGACTCCAGAGGCCTGTCTCTCTACATCCAGGCTCCTCTCTCAGGAATAGCATTGTTGCTTAACGAAGACCCCTGCCCTTTGTGCCAAACTTTTGTCAATATCATTATTTAAAGGGACACATCCCAATTTATTCCAGTATCAATTCTCTATATCGTTTACCTCAGCACTGATTGTATCGTTCGCAAATTAGCATTAGACAGCAATTTCTGGTTCCATATAAAACTATTTAGCAATCTAGCCAAGAAAATTGAAAGATGTAAAGCAAAAGCCTGGGTGCTGAACCTAATTCTCTTCCTTATCTTCTTGTTACATATTGACATATTTGAGGCCATTCAAAAGCATCTAACCTGTCTTGCCTGAGTGCAAATCAGATTATTGACAATGAAAGCCATTTAATAGGTTATTTAAATGTTGGAGTCCTATCTCTGTGGGATCTGCTTCTCGACCAGCTTCTACTGCAGAACGGTCAACTTTTGTTTGTAGGGAACAGAGATGTCTCCTGTTTCTGTGTCCCAAGTGTGGGTGCTGTGGAATGTCTGCTCCAGTGCATGCAAATGTCTCTCTCCTGATCACCCCCACCCCGATGTTCTAATCCTGGCCACCCCAGATGCTGGCCTGCATCCCTGTAAGCCTGGTATGGCCACATTGCTGAGAAGGGACAAGCCGGATAGTAGGCCCAGGGCTGCCTGACTTGGCAGCCCCTGAATTCGCTGTTCAATCAACCACAATTCAGTGAGCCCCAACTATTACTCAACACAGAGCCAGTTTCCATAAAGCATGCTCCAGAAACATTCTACCTACTTCCATTTGACAATATTCATTACTGAGTGCCTGCTATGTGCTTGGTATTTTCTGAAGGTCTGGGAGAGAGAAACAATCATACCAATGAAAGCAACCAAAACCTTTATTCTGGAGGACACTGTGATGTGTCCAGATCTCCCTTCAATTAAGTATTTGTGCCCTAGAGGCTGGGAGTGTAGTCAGCAGATGGCTTTCATCTGTCAGCTGCTTCTGGAATTGCCTCACCCAAGGTCATGCCCCTTCCCAGGCATCCCACATTCAGTGACTGATGACCACAGAGGTAGGAAAGCCTGGCCATCCCAGTTCAACTCATAAGGGCTCTTGGAGCTCTGAAGATCCCCATGGGTTGCCATTCTGCCTGGCTGCTGCCTGACTTCTCCCGCTGCTTCATCATGCTTCCCCTCCCTTCCTTTTACAGGTGTTGAAACCATATGCACACTTTCATAAACATCAGGGATACTAAACTCCATCTCAGTGTCTGATCCTCAGAAAACCCAACCTGTGACAGCCAGAAACAGGAGGTCCAAGAGGAAACATGTGCTGAGGTGGGGTTTTGAAGCTGGATCACTCCATCTCCACTCCACTGGCAATAAAGACCCCATCACTCCTGGCAGGTGTTGGGCCAATTGATAAAACTTTCATAGGTGCTGATGGAGATGATATACTTACATAAGGGAGTACATTTGCTGGTGCAATGTATTTGTTAGTTGAAAAATATGAGGGGAATAACTGAAAGGATGATGGAATCCAGTTAAACTGGATTGTCATTTGGAAAAAGACAGTGAAAAGATAAGAGCAATCCATCACCACTCAAAAGTTACTGTGAAGCCAGTGGGCCTCTTTGGAAACATACACAAGGCCCTTATATCTTGTGGCAGGTGGATAGAGGAGCTGAGGACCAGGCCTTGGATGGAGTCATTAGAGTGGCTGAGCTCCCTAGAAGCTTAGACTCCCAATTCCCAATCTGGCAGGTCTGCTATGCCAAGCTGAGGCCCCAGCTGAGAAAAAATTAAACCCTGACACTGGGATGGAGACATCAGACAAATGCCTTGGAAAATCATAAATCTCCAGATTCCCCAGAACCCTCTGCACCTACAGGAATGCCCCACCTCTCCTTATCAAGAGGTAATTCCTCCTGTTGCTTGCAGGCAATGCAAAGTCATCTCCCAGATCAGGAGATACATGGCCTTCAACATTGACTTCTCCTTCCCCTATTCATACACTAAGAGTAAATTACAACAAAAGCCATATGAGGTCATGCTGGGTCTGATAAGAGGAAACTTGTTGTACCTTAAAGGCACTATAAGACCTATCCAGCATGTATCTGCTGGAGCCAGAAGATTACACACAAGCTTGGACACTGATAGTGCTTGAACAAGAGAACCAAAACTAGAGGTTTGTCAATTTGGGAGTACTCTTTCAGAGTACAAGATTTAAAACCTTGGCAAGGAGATAGAGAGATGTGCTACTAAGATGTCTCCTAGGAGCGTGGAAGAGACAAAGACCCACACTAAACGCCAGAATTGCCACAGAAGATAGCAGAAGAAGGAATTTAAAGGATCTCAGAAGTAGGCATGCCAGGATGGAAATACTTTGTAAGGCCAAAACCCCAGATGATTATATTCCATGGGAAAGTTTAGAGAATTCACAAAATGCCTACAGAATGCACTGGTGAAAGGAGCACAGGATCATTGTGAAGTTCGACAACATCCCTCTGTAGACCACAGCTGGTGGTGGAGGAGACTGTCACAGACCTGGGCAATGGGGACAATGGAAAAAACACTGAAACCACAGGGGAAGAATCATTATGTGGTACTTAACTGTCAGAAGCCAAGAGGATGTAATCACCATAGTAAGAAGCAAGGTCAGAGGGCCACTGATCTGCAGAGAATTATCAAGATGGTTAATAGAACACAGTGTTCCTGGAGGCAAAATAGAAGAGCAGCCAACAAGGATACTACTCATTGTACCATGAAAAAAAAAAAAAACAGGGCTTCCCTGGTGGTGCAGTTGTTGAGAGTCCGCCTGCTGATGTAGGGGACACGGGTTCGTGCCCCAGTCCGGGAAGATCCCACATGCCGCGGAGCGGCTGGGCCCGTGAGCCATGGCCGCTGAGCCTGTGCGTCCGGAGCCTGTGCTCCAAAACGGGAGAGGCCACAACAGTGAGAGGCCCGCGTACCGCAAAAAAACAAAAAACAAAACAAAAAAATAACAAACGTGGATGATAAAGAGATTGAGGGCAGTTGCCCCAATAAAAAGCCATGATTCCTTGTCCACTTTTTAGACCTGTAATCCACTGAATGAAGAGAAAGCCATGCCCCCACAAAGGGGGATCCTGCAACACCATGGCAGGTATACACAATAATAGTTCCCTGAGTCCTTCCCCAGAGAGAAATGCACTGTGCCCTGTGGAAAGGGAAACATCCAAATATTTTGAAGACTGTTGGACATAGGATTTGAGTTGACATTGATACCCAGAGACCCAAAGAGTTATCATAGTCTCCTGGTAGACGGAGATATAAGGGAAACGTGTGATCAGTGGAGTTCTGGCCAAAGTCTGCCTCACAGTGACTCAACTTGAGGGGATGTCAGTATAGATATTCTGGGAAATTGACACACTGAGTCCTTGCCTCTGGAGTAAGAACTGTCCTAATGGGAACCAGCATCCAAGTGGAAATCTCCGTAATCACCCCGCCCCAACAAATCAAGATAGAAAATAAACAATAATATCGTATCCCAGGGAGACAGAAAGTTCTGCTCCTTTTAAAGATCTAAGAGATGCAAGGGTAGTGGTTCTCATCATATCTCCATCTAATTCACTACTGTAGCCCCTGCACAAAATCAGATGGATCCTGGAAAATGACCATGGACTCCTCAAACTCAACCAAGCAGTTGCCCAAAATGCAGCTTCCTTATCAGATATAGTATCTTCACTAGAGTAGATTAATATGACCTCAAGAACATGGTTGCAGCCTTTGATTTAGTGAATGTATTCTTTTCTATCACAGTTAGGAAAAGGATCAGAAATAATTCTGGTAAGAGCAGTGGTACATTTACAGGTTCTCCTGACTCCTCCTTTAACATTCCCACCCTTGGTCATAATATAGTCAAAGTGGTCTTAACCAGGATACGTCACAGAACCTCCCATTGAGCTCCTATATCAATGGCATCATGCTAATCATATCCAACAGGGCTTTGGAGGCTTTGGTAAGACACATGTGTTCCAAAGAGTGGGAGAAAAACTCCTTCAAAGACTCAGCGCCCTTCCACATTAGTAACATTTTTAGGAGTTGAGCAGTAAAAGGGCACAACAGGACATCCCTTCCATTATAAAAGATAAATTTTGCCTCCCACTGAAAAGAATGAAGTACAATGCCTTGTTCTAGAATCTTTGCATTTTCCACATCTGGAAATACTGCTCTTACAGATATACCAAGTAACATAAAAATCTGCTAGCTTTGAATGGCGTCCAGAAGAGAAAAGGGCTCTGCAACAAGTCTAGCCTGTGATGCAATCAGCTCTGTTGCATGGGCCGTATAATCTGGTAGACCCTAAAGTTTAAGTTATCAGTGAAGGGAAATGATGCTCGGTGGAGTTTATGGCAAATCCCAAAGGAAGAATCACAGTGTAGATCCTTGGGGGTTGGGGATCACGGTTTCACCATCTGCAGCAGAGAAAACACTTCACAGTGTAACTACTGGGCCCTGATAAAGATGGTGTGCCTGACCATGGGCCCCCAAGTGATAGGGCTCTGCCCTATACCACCATATCACAATGTCAGGGGGGCCCAGCTATAATCTCTGGAGTGTGGAAGTGGCTAATCCAGAATCAGGCATAGCAGGGCCAGAGGACGCAAGCAAGTTGCATGAGTGGGTAGCTCTGACCTCCACATCATTCACTACCATTGTACTCTTCTGAGCTCGCCCTGTGACTTTAGGGTATCCCTTATGGCCATCTGACAGAGGAAGAAAAAGCCCAGGCTTGCTTCACAGATGGTTCAGCTCAGTATATGGAGTAAAGATGAAAATGGACAGCAGCTGCACTATAGCCCTACTCAGGAGTAGGAATAGTGACTCTGAAAGAGTCAGAAGTGATTTTGAAAGACAGTGGTGAGGGGAAATCCTCTCAACGGGCAGAGTTTAGGCAGTGCACCTGGTCAACTACTTTATATGGACAAAGATCAGAATATATATGGACTCACGGGCAGTGGCAAATAGCCAGGCTAAATGGTCATGGGTCCAGAACGAGAGCCATTAGTGTATTAGTATACATATTTTTAAAATTTTCTGTACTTTATGTTGCTTTTACATCATGAGATGAGAGCTTTGCTCTTGCTGACCTGGAGACACTGCCCTTCCCAGGGCTGGCTAATTCCTAGAAAGAGCAAACGATTGCCCTTTGAGCATGCTTTTCATATGCAAATCAACCAACCCAAAGCCTACCCCCAAACCCCTCCTTTATTGGGCTCTCACAGGTCTCTTACTCTCTGGGGCCAATATTCCCCTGCCCTAATCACCCCAGGGCCAGGTACCAAACAGGGTACCGGCAGCCCCTACACCCTGGAGTTTGCTAAAATTATTCAAACTAGCCAATCACAAACCTGCTTCACCTGCTTACCCTGCCTCACAATTTGCTTCCTATGGAAACCATGATAAAGATTCTCACCCACACTTTCCCCTCACCTTCTGCCTCCTGACTGACCTTGGTGCTTCCCCATGTAGCCCTGCATGGTGTGGCACACTCCCTTCTCTTGGAACTGTGGGTAACAAACTATCTTTTCAATGGCAGTCATCTGATCTGCTGGCCTCACCATACCTGAATTAATAATAAAACTTACATTTAAAAACACTTAGAAGAATGGGACTTCCCTGATGGTCCAGTGATAAATTCCAATGCAGGGGAAGTGGTTTCCACCCCTGGTCAGGGAACCAAGATCCCACATGCCATGGGGCAACTAAGCTCATGCACCTCAACTAGAGAGATAAAGCCTGCATGCTGCAACTAGAGAGAAGCCCGTGTGCTGCAACGAAGACCCGACACAGCCAAAAAAATAAAGAAAATAAATAAATATTAAAAAAAAAACACTTAGAAGATCAGCGATAAGAGGTTTTGGGTAGAGGCATGTGGATTAACATGTGGGAGAGAATATGAAGACCTTCATACCACTTTAATGTTTGCTAGAGAGCTTCCACCATAGAAAGTACACTAAAGTCAAGCAGACAAAATGTATGGCCAGCTGGAATCAGCCAGCATCTCATCAGCCACTCCAGTGCTGTGCAAGTTGCCATGTGAACAGCATAGGCACAATGGCAGAGATGGAGGTTACGCACAGTTTTCCACTTACCAAAGCTACTGCCACTGCCAAACTTCAACCTGACCAACAGCAATAGAAACAAACACTGACCCAGATATAGCACCACCCCCTAAGGAAACCAACCAGCTGGACAGTAGCAAGTTGACCACATTAGCCTACTTCTGTCCTGGAAAGTCTGGCGATTCCTTCTGACAGGAATAAACATGTATCTTGGGTATGGATTTGCCTTTTCTGCCCACAGAGCCTCAGCCACATCACTACTTGAGGGCATGCAGAGGGTTTGAGCTCTGGATGGAATCCACATAACAGCTCATCAGACCACAGGGCCAATTTTATAACAAAAGAGAGGTGGTAATGGGCTCATGACCCTGGGGCTCTCTGATTGTATCATAGTGTATCATCTGGAAGCTACCAGACAGAAGGCAGGAGCAAGCCTGCTGAAGGCACTGATGATGTGATAACTTAAGGGCAATAGTTTATGAGGAAGAGGGGCCATCCTACAGGATGCAGTATACACTTTGGCTCGAAGACTTTGACACAAATCTGTGTACCCAACGTGAAAGATACATGGGTCCAGAAACCCAAGAGGTAGAGTAGGAGCAGTCTTACTTACCATTATCCTCAGTCACCCATTGGAGAATTTGTGCTTCTTGAACAAAGTGATCCTAAGCTCTGGAGTTTTGAAGATCTTGGTTCCCAAAGAAGGACACTCCCACCAGAAGACACAGAGAGAGTCTTTATTCTGGAGGGAAACTTAAAGGAGGAAGGTTAGTGCAATGAACTACATCCCCATTTAATCACTAGCTGTGATTGCTCCCTGGTCACTTCAGACACCTGTGCCAAGGGACCAGCAGATAAGAAGGGCAGTCACCATCTTTGCAGGGTGATTAACCCTAATTATCAGGGGGATGTCAGTCTGTACTTACACAAGGAATGGAGAAGGAAATCTGCTTGGCAACCAGGTGATCTATTTGGGCACTTGTGGCATTCCCTTGCCCAATTATGATGGTGAATGAACAACTGCAACGACTCTGGCCTGAGAAAGATGTAGTGATTAGAAACTCAAACCCCCAGACCCTTAAGGGTGAAGTTCTGGGCAATGGCCCCAAGTAAGCCGTTTAGCCCAGCACAGGTGCTGGCTGAGGCTGAGGGCAATCAAGGATGGATAGGAGGTAGATGATGGGTACCAGCTGGGACTCCAAGACCAGCTTCAGCAGCAGGGGCTACAGTTCATCTTACTAACCTTCCTCCTCTAAGTTTCCCTCAGGAAAAAGACCCACAAGATTCTGTGAGAGCTGCTTCCTGAACGTGTATGAAGAAGTGGATCTGAAGAGCTTGAGGGTAGATGGTGGTGGACAGAAGATGCCCTGCCCAGACCCCCTTCAATGAAGGGCTTGTTGCCCGGCTTCTGGGAGTTCAGCAGATGGCCTCCAGCTGTCAGTTCCTTCCAGAATGCTCTCAACTGCAGAGAGCCACCTCAATCAGGGTCATGCCCAGGGACTGCTGACAAAGGAGCATGAAGGCCCCACCATCTCAGCCCAACTCCAGGCAATTCTGAAAAGCCAGTCTGGCTCCAGAGTTCCCTGCATGGTCGGCCATGGATGTCCTTGGGCTCACGTGGCAGCCTGACTCTCCCACTGCCCCGTCCTGCTTCCTTCCCCTCCCTTCCCAGGCGCTGATTCCCAGAACACTCCCCAGTATCACTCCTGCATGTGAACCCATCACAGAGCCAGCTTCCTGGGGACCCTACCTGCGACATGGGAGAGCCAGACACTCTTCTGCGTGCCCTACGAGTCCATGTCCATTTACTCCTCTAAGCAGCACTGCCCCAATGACAGGGATGCATACAAAGGTTAAGGAACTTGCCTGTGGTCACAGAGCCAGTAGCAGGTGGACCTCTTTGATGAGCAGAGCCAGCCGGGCTCCAGAGCCCGCAATCCTAGGCTCCCTGACCTCAGGAGCTCAGAGTCCAATGGGAGAGAAACAGATGCAGATGCATGGCCCCTTTTAAGTGCAGAAGCAGGAGAGAATTCAGCTGAGTTGGGCAGAAAAGGAATGTCTGTCAACACCCCCTGGTAATTTTCATTTTGTGTCCCGACCAGTCCCAACTGCGAAGGGTGAATGCATCCCTCACTCAGCTCACGTGAAGCACCTGCCCCACACCAGACCCTGGCACAGGGCTGTGAGGAGAACTCTTGTCCCCACTGTGGAATTGGAGCCTGGCTGCACGCAGCGTCCTCCCGCCAGGCTTACCTCCACTCACGCCTCCAAGGCAAGTCACCAAGGCAAGGTGACTTCCTCAGGACCACCTGTGTAGAGGAGAGGCCAGCCCCTGTCCCCTGCTACCCACCACCACCCCAACAACTAGTTGGATGGAGCTCCAAATCCTTACCACCTGCGTGCATGTCCCCTCGGGCAACCTGACACATCACATCTTTTAGAACTTTCAAGTCTCATCCGCACACTCCCGTGTGATGAGTCTTGGTATGTATCTATTTTGATCAATTACCTATTAATTCATCCATTTTATGCTTCCTTTCTGCATTAAGCTGGTATTCAATGAGAGACAGCTCCCTCCCACCCAGAGTAAATGACCCTGTATTGGAGACCGACTTTGAACAGAAAAGGTTCTAAAAACAGATGTTAAATAAAGCAACAGACAAATAACTATACAGGGTTGCTGTCCTCCTTCTAAATGCATGAGGCCACTTTTCCAGACTGCTGGGTTCTTCAGTATTCCAGGTCAACTTTCTTTTCCTTCCCTGTCCAGTAGAGTTCTCCAGTTGTCATTGTTTTGACATGACCACCCTCCATCTTACCTTTTCTATGTTTCCTGTATCACTGTGCTCTTGTTCCTAAAGGAACCACCCCCCACTTGCCATTCCCCTCACCCCAGCGCCAACCCCACCCTCTGGACCTGACAGCTGTTCTCCTCCAGCTACAGGTCCTTGAGACTGCCTGCTGGTCCTTGGGGGTAGGGGCAGCTGTGGGATGTGGCCTACCTTGCTCATCCTGCCTGGCCTCCCCTGGACCCCTGCTCCAGCCCCCAGCTGCTCCCCAGCCCAGGCCCCACTCCTGGCCTTGGAGCTCTCACATTCTCAGGACTCCAAAACAGGAGAAGAGAGTGAAGACGAGCCCCCCCTCCTGCCCCCCACCAACTCCTTCTCTAACATGATTCTAACCTGGGCATTTGTCTCCATACAACACTCTGAGTCTGCCCATTCCAGCTCTCTCTCAGGAGGCAAATACTCAGGGTTCTGTTTTGTTTTGTTTGTTTGTTTCCTCTATTGGTCTTAGTGTCTCACAAGGAATGGGGAAGGAGAAGAGGAGAGGGAGAGAAGCAAGAGAGACAGAGCTGAGGCTGTCTATCCAGTTGGCAGTATCCAGAAATGACTTAAATATTAAAAAAAAAAAAACAAAAAAACAAGAAAACTGGAAGTCAGAAGAATTTGATGAGCTGAATCATTTCAGAGACACCTGTGCACTCCTCCCCTCTTCTCCCAATCCTCTTGCCTGTTTATTGCAGCTACACCCACTTCGTCCCTCAACACCACTCTGGGACTTTCTGGGGCCCCCAGGTGCGCCCAGCCATCTCTGGCCACTCCACCTCAGGCTTGCACCTCGCAGGCCCTCCACCCGACCATCATCTAGTCCCCAAGGCACTCAAACCACAACTGAGCTCCCATGGCTCCTACCACCCAGATCTGATACGGACCTCTTACCTCTCTATCGCCCTGGCCTCTGCTGAATTCCTGGCAATGACCATCTGTCTTGTCAATCTCATTACTGCAGAATCCATCAGACTCTCTTCCACGCCAAACGTGATAGCTAAGGACGTATTAAATTGTCAGCCCCACTCAGCTTTTCCCAAAAGGCCTAGACTCTCCATTAATTTATTCTTTTACTCTCTCATTTAAGAAAGAGGTAGGAAAAGCCCATGATGTATCAGGCACTGTTTTTGGCATGAGGGATTCAGAGGCGAAGGTGGATATGGCCCCTGTAGTCTGGGAGTCCATTACTAGAATAATCGAATAAATCATTGTATGTGAATTAAGAGTTAGTCCAGAGGAGAAATAGGGTTCCTGAAAACTCAGTCTCTCTGATTATTTCCCAGCTCGGGGTGTGGGCATCCACCCACCCATGGGGCCAGTTTGGCCCCCGCTGAGGGAACCCGCCTCTTGGAGCAGAGAGGATACTGAGCTCACTGGGAGAAGGCGAGAGAGGACAGCCAGTGATTGCAGCGGGAAGCAGGTACAGACACCACCGTGAGCGTGCTGCAGCAAGGAGGAGGCTGGCGTTTAGCCCAGAGGTAGCTTGGTGCTAGCACTCAACATCTCAAGCCAATTTAGTGGGTTGGTGAAAGGGTGTCATTTTATCTGAGAGAAAGGCGGAGGGTGCTCAAGAGGGAAGTTCCTTATTCCTCATCCCAGCATCCCCCTGGAGGTACATTCTAACCATGGCAATTCTCTGGAAAAAAACAAAAATAAAATCAAAAAATAACTTTCTCAGTCCTTTGGTGCATCTGGCGAGGACCTGGGAGACTGTGGGCTCCAAGCAGGGTTTCTGCTCTCACCCACACTCACGAAGGGCCTCTCCAGAGCCCAGGGTGCACCTTGTCCCAACATGCCATAAAAGGCTGGAGCACAGGCAATTTCCTTTCAAATTAAGAAGTACAAATATTTCTGGCATGAAGAAAACCCAAGTAGCAACTCAGGATGCATGCGGTTAAGTCCCTCTTATCAATTTACAATATAAAAACATCTCATGCATATAAAAGTGAATTTGGGTAGCAGAGGACTCACAAGCATTCCTGGGTGTTTTTGTGCACCCAGGTTAGTACATATTTACACGTCGAATGCACACAGGATGATGCCAGGGCCAAATACTGAAAGAAAACATGCGGTAAATGGTTGCCTTAATAAGTCCTGTTCCATTGAAAGGGAATAAAACCTGAGTATTAATGAGATATAATTATATATTTAAAATCTTTTCCCTTGTGCGGTATATAGGATTAATGCCAGTAAACTCACAAACTGCAACATTCTACTCCATTACATCTGCAATGATTAGAGATAGTTTGAACATCTGGCATATAATCTGTGATAGAAAACAGCATTCTGCACTTTAATGGACGTCTGGAGGCTACACATATCTGATTTTATTTCTTTCTGTTAACTCTTTCGTGGGAGGGGAGGATTTTGTTGCCAGGATGCTTCTCCCCTCTTTCTTCCCTTCCTTGCAGTGTCCCCGACCTTTCCCAGGTTCCCGTCGGCCACTGCTCTTTCCATTTTCAACAGTGGACTCAGAACGGAAGCCACCAGATTTGTCAAAAGTCATTTATACACTGCACAACTGAGCAGCATCAATATTCAGATTTTAAAACCTTTAAGAACATCTACCAATGAAAACAAGGACAATTTCCTTGTTATCGGGGAAATCAAAAACATTAAAATGAAGCCGCATCCACGTCTTCGTTGACATGTCGAAGGCATTCTGCACACTCTCTCTTAATTCGGTTCCCTTTCCTAATTCTGTACATGGTAACTTGCCTGTCGAGGCTGAGGATTCCAATATTTGTACATTTTTGATGCCTTTTAAGTGTGAGTAGCTAAGAATGTCTTTGACTGGCACAGGCTTTCATTGAAAAAATTAGATGATTTTTCTGCTTCGTGTAGGGTGTGTTTAGCCCCAAGCTAAACAAGGAAGGTTTTAGCCCTTCTGCGTTTCTATAGGGAAAAGAAAGATCCTTTGGTGAAATGGGAGAGAGTGACAGCACTAGCTTTTGCTTTATTTATTGAAATATTAGCGAATGCCTATACCTTAGGAAACCTAGAAATTGGACTCTCTAAACAGTCATGAAGAATGATTGACAGGCAGCCGCAGTAAACAGGGTGTCATAGCACAGAGGCCCTGACATCTGGGAGGGCCTGTGACGGGCGTGCTCCTGAGGCTGGGTTTGGTATGAGAACATGCGTGGAAATGTGCCAATGGTAAGTGGATTTGGGTGTGAAATAATCATTTTCATGCCTCGAATTTAATGGCTGGCGCTGAACGCTGTGATAAAGGCCATAGTTACTGCTCATAACTGCAGGTGTAATAAGGCAAGATACTGGGCCTTCAGACCCTTCCAGCAATAATTCATGTGGGAATTAAGAAGCCTTAATGAGTCGAATGTGTCACCTGGGACCTCAGAAATATAGTCCTTAGGAAAGAGGAAAGCAGAAAAGACTGGCTGGAATCGGAATCATGAGGAGAGTTTTTAAAGCTCGTAAATGCAGGCGCTTCTCTCCCCAGGGTCCTCTGCCTTTTCGGCCTCTGAGCCTGGGCTCTGGCTTGCCTTTCCTTGCAGATTTTAAGCCCTTTGAAGGCAGATTCTTATGCGTTGCCTCTGCCCCGTCAATGATTCTCAACCATGGGACAGGTGTACCCCCCAAGGGATACTTGGCAACGTCTGGAGACATCTTTGGTTGGCACTCTAGCAGGGTGGGCGTGCTACTGGCATCTGATGGGTAGAGGCTGAGGCTGCAGACACAGTGCACCAGGCAGCCCCAAGGACAAAGAGATTATTGGGCCTGTAACGGCAACAGTGCTACTGCCGGGAAGCCCTGTGTAAATGCTCCTACGGAATCACTCTTCTAGTTCTCAAGGACACTCCCTTGCAAAGGCAGGCTCTGTCTCTGGACTCCCTGGGGGACTGTAGAACCCACAGCCAGCCTGAAGGCGCTGAGTTGAAGCACATCCCCATGCTGGATCTACCAGGTTGATTTGGGGGCCACAGGACTCCTGATACAGTTGTTTTATTAATATGCTCCGAATTAGTTTGGAATAAGTGGAAATTCAGATAAGGAGTAGACAGAGCGTACCTTGCTCTCTCTGCACAAAGGATTTGCTGAGCATGGGCCACGTGCACTGTGGGGCACCATTTTTAGAACCTTTTAAGACAAGCAGCTTTCAAGCGTCTCAGTCCCACCCTGGGGATGCCGGCACTCACCACGCTAGTACAAATGGTCCTGGTCCTTCAGGAAAGCGGTTCAGCAGGACACCCACTTGTCCATCCTTTTTAGCCATTAGCGCCAGTTGCTGAGCCTACTCAGATTTAATGAAAGGTTTTGTTTAAAACAATCCTGGAATTCTGATTTTTCTCCCCTTTAAAATCTGACTAGCGTTCAGATTTTAAAACCTTTACGGTAGTAGTGTGAGTCCCATGTAGACAAGTAAAAAGGTTCTCCATCCCCAGTTCTCAACTTTAATGTAATCCAGATGGCACAGCAGCAGCAGCCCCAGCCCCAACCTCGTGACCTGGGGCGAGTCCAAAATCCTTCCCAAGAGTCCCAGGGCCGAGGACTCCAACTTCCAGCTTCAGCCAAATTCAGGAGCTTCTGGTGTCTCTTTATTTCTACCCGGCTCCTACTGTCAGCCAAACCCTCTGATTTCTCTTAAACTCCCTTCCACCTCCCATCTAAAGTATCATTTCCCGGCGGAAGCTTTACTAAGGATGCAGGAGTAGTAGAGTTGCGGGGGGTGGGATGTCCAGAAGAGGGCATTGCACTTCCACATAGCAGAGAATTTAAAAATAAATAATAGATTTCTCTCTTCTTTAAAAGGCGCTCATCCTTTCCACAAACCTGGATTTCACGTGTTCCCTTATTACCAGAACACCTCTCTCTCCCTAGTTCATTGACACTCCAGCAACCCAAATAAATGAATTCATAATAAATCCTAGCACCTTATCACATGAAGCAAGTTAGCCCCTCTCCCTCTGACTCCAGACCCAGTGCCAGGCCCCACTGCCCACCATCTGCATACGCACAGGCCTGTTCTGAAATTCAGCAGCTGCACCACTGGCTAAGCCAACTTCTCCAAATTTTAGCTCCCAGAAGAAGGGAAGTTATTTCCTTGCTCATATGAATTGCGCCATCCTACCCCTTACAAACACACATCCTCAGAAGGCGGAAGTGAACTCAGTCACTTTTATGTAATTTTCCTCTATTATATGGAAATATGGTTGGTCAGGCCTACTCTGACTTCTCTCTCTCCCACACCTGGATCAGGTGATATCCTATTATCTATTCTCCTCAATTCAAGGTCTTTTCTGTCCTTCCTAGCAAAGGTCCCCTTTTATTGGTGACGAGTGTGTGTCTCCATTATTTGATTGGTGTCTGTCTCTCCCACGAGGCTGTAAGTTCCATGAGGGCAGGGACAATGCTGCTTTTTTGCTGACCCCCGGCACAGTGTCTGACACACAGTGTTCAGTTGTACATATGTGTGAGGGGGAGAGAGGGAGGATGTTTTAAGAGAACAGGCCACATCATAGCCCTTCATCTTCTTCACAACCTTAAGGTATGTAGGTAAGGGTCTGTGTGTGGGTGTGTGTATGTGTGTTTGTACAACCTGGGGAAAATGATACACTCTTGTTTGTTAAGATCCCTAGACACGGTGACCTTGCACATGCCCAGAAGATGATCATGGAGTAGGTGGCCTCTATTTGGGTCCCTACCCAACAGTGATCTGGAACCAGGCATTTTTATTGAAATCCACAAAACTTCCCCTCTGGAAACTTACCTCCTGTTCAATGCTCTCCCATCCCCTGGGACCTGACGTCCCCAAGGTGTCCTCCCTCACCCAAGCCCCCGATCTCAAGGGCCTATCTCCGGGACAGAAAAGCACTTCAAAAGTTCAAAGACCTTAAAGGCAAGGATCCAAAGTTGGAACACTACATGTAAAGAGTCTCTTTGGATGGTGTTTGGCCTGGGGTAGCTGTTCCCAGCATCTCCCAGTCTCACCAGCCACCGTCGTTCTGACCTTCTTGTCCGATTGGAAGGCCAGCCCCGAGGACCCAGGTTCCTCTCACCCTCAGGGGACAGTGACTTTTTGCCTTGGCCTTTCCAGTAGTGCCTTTCCCCATCCTCTTTTCTGGCTAGTTTCTTCCACACACCGTCTGGGTCCACAGGCAAAAGCTTTGACATTGGACTTGTGTAGGACCGACCTCACTATGTTCTTAGGGCAGTCAGTGCCATCTCAACGTGCAAGAGGCTCTTCCGCTCCAGCTCCCAAAGATGGTGTCTGCAGTTTATTTCATTCACCCAATCATTCAAAACCAAAAGAGTTATTGAACACCTAACTGTGCCAGGCCTTGGGCTGTGGGGCAAACACAGAGGAAGCCAGCTCAGGTATCCCCTGGAAGGAAGGAGCACATACACAACCAACATTACTCAAAGGGTAATTAGTGTCTAAGGAGGAAGTGCCAGAGACCCTAGGGTGCATTCCGGCTGGGGATCGGGAAAGGCTTCCTGTAGGAGACGGCCCTTCTGTTGTCGCTAAAGGTCTGACAGGATTGAAAACGGAAGCTGGAGAAGGAAGCGAGCCAGGCAAAGTGAATCAGCTCAGTCAGTTAATCAGACCTGTCACACCTTGACTTTGAGATTTAGCCAGATGATAAAGATCTCTTTATAGTCCCTTCTTTGTTTCCAATTAAACCATGGCATTTTCTCTTTTATTCAGTTGTTAAACATTGATCTTGAGTCAGTGAAGACCTGATTCTTCCAAGGATTTGGGAAGTGGTGGAAATGGTAGTGCTGACCAGAAAGAGAGGTGGGCAGGGTCAGGGTTAGGGTGAGGATGCTCTGGGGGGCCCTGAGGCTGTGGTGTGGATGGAGGCGAGGTCAAAGCTAAGGCCAAAGCTTGGAGGTCGGACTCAGCCCTGTGGGGAACATGCCCTAAGGCTGCTGTATGCCGATTTGCACCTTCTTCTCCATAACACACACCCTGGGGTTACGGGGACAGGACAAACTTCACTCTCTGGAAGCATCACTATTTCAGAGTGGTTCCAGGTCCAGAGAGGAGAAAAGAGCCTCCTCTGTGTTGATCATTAGAGCTAGATTTCTTGAAAAATTACTTTATTGGTTTTTATTTTATACCCACCCTATTTCCAAAGGGATTTGAGGTAGCTTCTCATAAAAATTGGTATATCCATTTACACAGGCTGGTTAAAAACAAATAAATTGTAAAGCTCAGAAGCCAGATAAGGAGTGGGAAAGCTAATGGTCCAGTGAGCCGACCTCCACTGCCGCCACCCCCTCTCCACCCTTCGTGGGGTTTGGTGCTTTTGACTTTCCCAAGACCTCATAGCTGGTGGATCCCCTCTACAGATGAGCTGGGTGGGACACACCATGCCTATTTTCTGGCTGAGCCACCTGAGAAGTTAGGCAACGCTCTCGAGGTCCAATTAGGAGCACAACTGGGGCCAGTGCTCAGAACACGGGTTCTCTCTGTTCCTTCTACTTCCTTCCAAGGGTGTTTGTCAACAGACACAGAGGTTCCCCTGTCTTCAAGATTCATGTGCCTCCCTGCACAGATGTTCCAAAATGGCTGCACTTAATTTGGAGCAAGTCTGCCTGTGAGGAGATGGGCATTCACGTAAGGGCCATTGGGGTCCTTGATTTAATTCCTGAGGACACACCTCTCTGCATCTGAGAAATGTAGCCGGATGAGGTGTGGGTACACAACGGGGGGTGTCCTCCACAGGCACTGCACTGCTATACGTCTGGCCCTTTAAGAGCCAACATCTTCCTTCTGGTCCAGATTGCAGGTTTGAGAGTGGGATGCCGCTTTCTCCTCCATGTTATCTGTTCATCCTCCCTGGGCGTCCTTCTCTGCAATGGTCACTGGAAGTTCCACATATGGCCTCCTGCCGCAATCTGTTATGAGAATAACCGAGGATTCAATGTGACAAATATATCTTCCTCTCCCCTTGGTCTGGCACAGGGCGAGAGCAGTGTGGGAACGGCTGTGCTGTTGTACCTTTTAGGTCCAGTTCAGCTCTCAGTCTATCCACATGGCAGAGAGACAAGCCAATGTCTGCAGAGGGACGGGCAGACTGAGAAATACACCCAGCTTTAAGTACGCTATCATCCACATCACTTGTGAGTCATCCCATGGAGACTTTGGTCCATCAGGTTGGTGACCAATAGACTGGGGTCCTGGGCTCCTAGGCACACTTGAGGAGCAGGATACCCTATCAGCGCTGCATGAATTCAGTGCCCACTTATTGTCAGAAGAATCCCAGAAGAAACAGAAATGAACATTTGTGCATTTTTTCATGTACTGAAATTATCTTTTTTTTTTTTCTTCTAGGGAAACAGCCCTCCCACACCTTAAGGGAGGGAGCCACGACGGAGTGATATCGAATGCAAATCCATTCTAAGAAGGCTGTGGGGGCCACCTGGTGTCCGATGCAGACAGGGCCTGCTGCTAGGTGGATGGGAGGGCGAGAGGCAGGGTTGGGGGTGAGGGGTGAGAGCCTGACGCCTTCTTATCCATGTCAAAAACAGCCCATCAGGAGGATTTGCAGGGGTGGGAGGTGGGGAAATCACCTTATGTTGTGGGAAGCAGATCAAAGCAGAAGAGGTAATGTCTCCACAAGAAAAGGGTGAACAGAAAGGGTGCTGTTGAGGAAGAAAGCCCGGGAGAGGTGCAGGCCCGGCCCTGGATGCCAGGCTAGGCTTCACGACTGTCTGGGTAGGTGCCTTCAAAGAAAGGGCAAAACCACTTGTTCAGGCTTCGGGCACACTTAGATACTAACGCTTCCTGGGTGTCATCTCTCTGGGTTTACGTTTCCTGAAAAATGTAGACCCCATCACTGGCTTTCTATGCGGAGCTGAAATAATTCATCAGATATTTGAATGTGTAATTAAATATCTAATGCCAATTAGCAAATTACTAATGAAATAATCAGGGGCTTTTATGGTTTATAGTTTGGCTCGAATTTTAATTCTGAGTGGTTATTGATTCTAAATAGAGTCTGAGTTGCAAAACATTAGGTATATGAAATGAGAAGGGAAAAGAAGGTTTGGGGGCTGTGGTGGTGGGCGCTGAGGGGCACTAGTCCTCACGATGTTCCGCCAGCAGGTGCGGGAAGTGAAGGAATGCATAGGGGGTGCCCTCTGTCCATCGTCAATAGTGGAATCGGGGAAGACACACAGAGGTTTGCTGTGGAGGCCCAGGGCCGGTGTCACATGCCTCCCATGGTCGTGTTGCAGCCCGTCGCTGTATGATTACAGGCCAATGAAATGCATGACACCACACCATGCTCCCTGGAGGCTCTGCCACACCAAACCCTAGGGATGAGCAGCGGTGGCTGGAATACGGAGCTTCTGAGGCTGCGTTGCTCCTGTAGGCTGGGAGGTGACAATGGCAGTCTTGAGAATTTCCATGTGTGAGAGAGCAGACTGCAAAGAAACCGGCACTTGGCTATAGGTCTGGACTGGTGTGCAGGGGGACAGATTTCCCTATGGGGTACAGGGGTACATGGTTACTTTGAGGGGCCAAGATACAAATCAATGTTTCTAGCAAAGTTGTTGAAAGAAGTGTAAGCCACTTCGACAGCAACTTTTTTCAAATGCCTTTCTCCTTTTGTATGGAAAATAAACTGCTAATCAAACACTGAATTTAAATATTGAAGCAGGTTCCTTAAGATAACTTCTTGACAGATTATAAGAGAAGCAAAGGTTACTAGAAGGTATGAAAAATAATGCAATTTCATTTTTCTAAGAAATACCTTTTCAGCAATCTTATTTCCCCCATTCTATATTTAATAAGATGTATCGTCACTGTTACAAACAATAATCATCCCTGTGGCCCTTAACTATTTGTTCTATGCACTCCCTATTCCAGGAACTTCATCACACATGCTAGGTCACGTAATCTTCACAAACAACGCTTTGGGATATATATTAGTATTAGCCTTAGTATTAGCATTATTATTAGTAGTAGTAGTAGTGGTAGTATTGTCTCTGTTTCATGGACAAGGAAATTGAGACTTAGAGACTTTTGTTTTTTTTGCGGTACGCGGGCCTCTCACTGTTGTGGCCTCTCCCATTGTGGAGCACAGGCTCCAGACGCGCAGGCTCAGCGGCCATGACTCATGGGCCCAGCCGCTCCACGGCATGTGGGATCCTCCCGGACCGGGGCACGAACCCGCGTCCCCTGCATCGGCAGGTGGACTCCCAACCACTGCGCCACCAGGGAAGCCCCGAGACTTAGAGACTTTTAACAACTAATTTTATGCAGCTACTCAGTGCTAGGGTCAAGTCTAGAACCAGCACTGTGACTTTCTCCACGCTGCCACTCACGGTAGTAGGTGGTCACTCAAAACAAACCAACAAACAGTGTGCGGATAGCCTCACCCAGGACTCAGACTTGTTCCTGGGCAGTTTTTCAATCAATACAAAAACAGCCAGTTGAGAGGTCACGTCTTGGGGCTCTTTTGAAGCCAGAAATACCAAAGGAAATGAGATGAAGCAGAGGCTGAGCTCCGAGGCAGGCCTGGACCCGAGATCCCCCGGCTACTCTGCTGGTCCTCCCTGGCTAACGATGAAGGAGGGGCCTGCCTCCTAGCTGGACCTGCTCCTGCCCGGGCCAGGCCAGAGAGGAAGACCCGGCTGCCCTTCCCCAGCCCTCTGCAGCATCTGGGAGCAGGAGGGAAGATGAGCCACATACAGCTCAGGAGTGATTTAAACACTCCTCCAGCACAAAGAGGAATCTTGGATTTCATTAATTAATACATCAATAGAAGCCAATGGAGAAAAACATGTCTTGTTATCTGGCTTCTCAGATGCTAGACATGGGCTCATTAGCCTTAAGCATATCAGCCCGATAACACTATTTATTCCATACAGAATAATGATCTACTTTAGGGGATACTGCAGTGAACCGAAAGGCCGAGTCCATCCATTATCACGGCTCGCCTGCACACGCGTGGGCATCACTGCATCCTCCGTGAGAACGGCTGGCACGCGGTGCACAGCTCCTCACAACAGACCTGCAGAGGTGAGGGTCAGCCACCTGGCCAAGGTCACACACTGATTATGAGGCAGAGTTGAGACTCAACACAAGCTCCCACCAGGTAGAGAAGGGAAACCACCAATAGGAAAGGAAAAAGCAGGCAGTCAACTCACATGGACTTATCACTGACCATTGTCTAATAAGGGTAAGAAAGTTAACAGATTGTGCCATTGCTGCTATTTCTGTTTTAAATTACATACTCTGTTTAATGACAGTGTCCTCGGAAGGGGCCTTTAGAATTACAATGCAATCCCTAAACCAGTCAGCCTCCTTAGCCAATATGCAAACATAAGCGTAATGCACAGTATTTGCTCAGGCCCACACAAGGCTATTTGAGATGCTAAGGGCCCCTCATATAGGATGCAGCCATCAGTTAAATGATGATCCTATTACCGGGCAAGGGGCTTTTCTAAACGGTGCTGATAGGCAGCTGGTGGGCAGGATTTACTGCTCTGTGTCACTAGGTCTGCAGTTCTGGGATTGTAAACGTTGGGCACCACAGCTGCAGGGCAGGAGATCTGTAGGAAGATCTGCTTCCGTGGTGCCTGCAACTTCATCCTCCTCCTGCCCGTTTTGATCTTGGAAATTCCTAAAGAGCCCCCAGTTCACCAAACTACACAGACTGCGGGGCCAGTCAGCCATCTCTCTATCAACTGGTCAACCCCTCAGCAAGCACTTACTGATCCCTCTTCCCATGCTGGGTACCCCAAGGATAGATACACAGGAAGAGTGAGTCAAGAGCCTGCTCCCTGGAGCTCTTTCAGTGCGGGGAGGCTGGTTAGAGCCAGGCCAGCTGTCATCTGGTGCTGAGCCAGCCATACTGCTCAGATCCGAAGTGACTTAGGAGCTCAGAGGAGCAGAGACCACTGAAGCCCACAGGACGCAAGGCGGGTCCCCGGGAGAAGGGAAGGGTGAAGGGCTTGAAGGGCTGCTGGGGGGAGACAGCATAAACAAGAAAGAGCTTCTTGGGGTGGCTGGCTTTGAAGACACTGATTTGGGAGCAAATAAAGAAATTAAGCATGTGGGCCTGGGGACCCAGGTAATGAGGGCTGAGTCGTCAGGCCTTGCGTGGCAAAGAGCCCTCCCTACGGCAGGGATAGGAGCACCTCCACAACCACACAGACCACCCGCAGGGGAAAAGCCTCCTTTACAGAAAGGAAGGAAAGACATTCTAAGAAGAGAGTTTGTTGCCACCTTGGTAATGGACCTTTAACGGTTCTGGCCAGTGGAACTGGTCAGTTCTGTGCAGGGCACCAGGGGCTGTTTGGGTGTCACTGAAAGTGCTATGTACGGCCCAGTGATTACTCCCCAAATACTGATTCAGCCCAAGGGAAGCACCATGAGGTTTAGTTGCGACGCTCTGCAGCCCATGCTGCCCACAGAAGGCAGCCCTCAGTTCTACTCTGGACAGTAAGAGGAACGCAAAGCGCCCTTCCCTGAGGGCGCAGCTGCGGGAGGGAGAATAAGTTATAGGAGACATTAAAAATAAATTTTTTCAAATTAATAAAACGCAACAGTCCACACTCAAGACCAACAGCTTGTAAAATTGGATTTCTAAAAGATGTAAGGGAGAGGAGGCCAACACTGGTCAGAAGCAGCAAGCCAGAGTTCAGGAAGGAGGGGCACAGGCAGAGCTGGCCCACGAGGCATTCACTGCGTCTGCCAGGCCGACACCAAACTGGTCACTCTGCTGGGGACGACAGTTCCTAAATCCCGCCAACCAGAAGGTGCTGAGTGGTGTGAGGGAAGCGAGTGTCCCTGCTGCCCTCACCCCTTCGGGCCCTGATGTTGGAGGGTGGTGGGCAGAGCCTGAGGCCCTGCGTCTGGGGCCATCACAGTAAAATCACTGCAGTTCATTCTGGCCTTTGAGATGCGATTCCTTAAAACTGTTGATTTATTTCTCTATCTCCTCCAAGAATCTGAGCTTCCGCACAGGAAGGAGCCCGGGGTAAATATCTATTACAGAGAAGGCTCTTTAGAGGACATTTGGAGATTGGACTAAGGTCAGTGTCCTTACTCTGTCACCTAACCCTGAGATACCAGGCACAGCAGCTGCTCAGCGTGTCCCCTTCTCACTGAGACTCAGGGCCGGCAGGTTGCTCTGTCCAGCGAGCATACCCGGCCACAAAGAACAGCATCGCTGGGCTATAGCCAGGCCTGCTCTGGAGCACACGGCGGCCCCTGCAGAGCTCCCTGGGCACAGCTAAGCCTCCCCTCCTGAGAGGACCAGTGAGCCTGGCCCATAGAAAGTCTCCCCATCCGTGGCTGAACCCTGGCGTTGGTCACCATCCTCTACAAATTCACCCCCTTAGCTCCTGTCCTGTTCAAACCACAGGATTTGACTAGAGGGGCAACTCTGAGGAGAGTTCAATTTCTCAACGTAATGAGCAGGTTATGGGTTTCCCGAGAGGGGAAAGACAAGCATCGTGTCTGATAAATGTTGGTCAGGGTGCAGGCTGTGTAACTTGGCGGGGGGGGGGGGGGGGGGGGGGCTTCTTTTTTTGTTGTTTTATTTTATTTATTTATTTTTTTTTTTGCGGTACGTGGGCCTCTCACTGTCGTGGCCTCTCCCGTTGCGGAGCACAGGCTCCGGACGCGCAGGCTCAGCGGCCATGGCTCACGGACCCAGCCGCTCCGCGGCATGTGGGATCTTCCCGGACAGGGGCACGAACCCGTGTCCCCTGCATCGGCAGGCGGACTCTCAAGCACTGCGCCACCAGGGAAGCCCCGAGGGGCCTTCTTAATTGACAGCATTAGTGAGGTAGATTAACTCCACGCAAGCAGCCCTCCAGCCTGTCCTCATGTTCCACTGACCCCAAACTTGACCTTACCTTCCACTGTCAAATTTCTGGAAGGAGCCCATCCACCTCCTACATCAGCCTTCCTCTCCCTCTTGGGCAGGATGCACCCCTGCCCAGCTTGTGCAGCCCTGTGGCCTGTTCCTCCACCCCAGCGAGCTGCCCCTGAGCGTTTACTGCTGGCTTCACAGCACCAGCCCAGCAGTCTCCTGGGCAGCTCGGCTGCTCTGAGCCCAAGGACACTCTTCACTCTCCGGGTCCCGGCGCCGCCGAGTCTCCGTCCTGCTTCTCCAGCCACACCCTGCTCAGCCTGGTGGCTCCCTCCTCACTCCATCCGAGGTAACCTCTTCTGAGTTCCCTCCTCGGGCAACTTCTCTTCCCTGCCCCACCTGACGGCCCTGTCTCTCCAGGGAGCCTCCAAACTCTCCAGGGGTGGGGTTGTCCTCTCTCTCCCCTGTGTCCCTCAGCACCACACATAGACAATGCACACAATAGATGCTCAGTGCATGCATAGCAACCAGAATCACAGGGGCTGCAAAGTGACCAGCCCGCTGCAGGAAGGGAAGGCCATTTTCCTGCTGCAAATGATGAACCATTTGCTCTCGAGAATGACTGCTCCGCCCGCAGCTCCGGAGGTAGAGGGGGCAGAGGCACTCTGAGGCCACGGCACAGCCCGAGAAGGCAGAGTGGAGCTCCGCGCAGGAGCCCCCAGCGTTCGCGAGGCTCCTGCGCAGAGACTCTGTCCGCCCGGCTCTATTCTTAGCAGCGCTCACAGCCGGTACCCAGAGAAGCCTGGCTGCGCCGCAGCGTCTGGCTTTCTCCGTCCAGTCTTCGGCGGAGCCTTCTGTTTCCGCCTTCAGGTGCGTGCTGCGTTCCTGTCCTCGCATCAGAATGGACAGGGTGGGCAGGCGCCATCTGGGCGAGATGCCCGATCCTCAGCTCACTCTCCCAGCTTCTCCACCTCCCCCCGCCCCCCACCCAGTGAGCTGGGCCTTTGTGTTATTTTTACAAGACTCAACTGCCTACACAGATCACCGAGGTCTCCTTTCCCTCTCCGAGGTGACTTGCCTCCATCATCGGGACTGGAGTTCCCTTGGGCTCCAGGTGGAATGGAGCAGAGACCGGCCACAACAAAGAACGTCCTGGAAGCCATGGTCAGAGCCAGTCGCCCACTAGGGTGCACCTGCTGGACACAGAGGCCTCCTGGCACCTCGTGGCAGTGCAGGGACAAGCCCACTGAGACAGTGCTGTCCACCCGAGTCTGTACTACAAGAAGGACCTACACAGCCTTCCTTCCATCCACTTGTTCTCAGCCCAGCTCAGGAAAGACGTGGAATGGGCACAGTTTGCTCTTGGATTCCTCCGTCTCTCCATCATTTCACTCACTCACTTGTTCATTTATATTCCTTCCTTCATTCAACATCTATATGTTTACGTATTTCACTGCTGCCTTGGTTTGGGTTCCCTTAAAAAGCAGATTCTTGGTGAGACAAGGACATGAGCACAGGTAGTTCATTAAGAGGATCCCAGGAAATACACTTGAGGAGTGGGGACGTGAAACAGGGAAGAGAGGAAAGCCAGTACCAGTGCAGTGACGGGCCAGTGATGGGCAGGTTGCTGCTGCAGGCAACTGGGGCTCAGTCCAGGGGAAGGACCTCTGAGAACTATGGAGAACCCAGTGCTGGTATTTTTTCCCTGCCTCTCTTCTCCCATTGCCCGAGGGTTGTTTCTCTGAGGCATTAAATCCCCAGAACAGTCAGGAGTCCCTGCAGCTGGGCACACTCCTATGGTTCTTTATGCAGGGAAGCTGTCAGAGGCTGGGAACTGTCCCCCACACCATGGCTGCAGAGGGTGAGTCAAGGGGATGTGGGCAGGGCATTAACATGAGCTACGGCTCCACGGTGGTGCTTATTTTGCAGAACTTGATTGGATGCACACCGATGCCAGGCGCTGTGTTAAGGCTTTAAAAGATATGCCATTCTGGCTCTGAACCAACTTCATTACCGAATTGGCCAACCAGACCGGCGCCAGGGTCCTAGCCTGGCCAGGGAGGTTCTTTATCCAATCAGATTCACGCAGCCAATAACGAAACCGATTCTGAGACTGGAACAGCCTAAGCTTTATTCAATGGCCAAAGAATGGAGAAGCGGGAACCTAGTTCACAAATCAGCTTCTCAACCCAATTCCGGCAGAGACACCAAATATATAGGAGGGTCGAGGTAAAAGTGAGGGAACTGGAAAGAGTGGAAGGAATGAATATTCATGAGTTATCTGAGAACAGGGGTGTGATTTGGACCTGGAAGTGATGCAACTCTCCCTTCAGGCCTTGTATGGGCTTTTCAGGTTGTTGTCATGGCAATCGTCAACTGTCATGGTGCCTGTGGGTGTGTCATTTAGCATATGCTAATGCATTACAATGAGCATATAATGAGGCTCAAAGGCTACTGGAAGTTGAATCTTCCACCATCTTGGACCTAGTTGGTTCTAACCCTTCTTGTTTTTTTTCTTTGCAGTTTCCTTCTGAAATTTAGATGAGTTATTGGTTTCTATTCAGGGAGGGGCAGGAGTAGGATTCTGGAGTGACAGCCTTGGTAACAGCTTGCCATTTATAGCCAACTATATTTTTGATGGTTTGAGTAGTTTCTTTCCAGAAACTTAAAATGGGAGAAGGTGTGGTTATGTTGAACCAAAATTCAGGAAGTCTGTCTTTTAAACCTGGGTCATTTACATGATGGAACCAGGAAGCAGACATGAGGCTTCCATCATGGTTCACCATGGGTCCATGAATGAACCAGCCCAGGCCACTGCCCTCAAATGACCAAGTCCAGTTTAGGTGGAAGCAAACAGAACCCACCATGACAGTACGTAACACTGCAGCGAGTCCTGAACTCTTGTCCAGAGCTTTGTGCTTTGGGAGCCCAGAGAGAAATAATTGTCCCAGAGTTGGATAGGGAAGGCTTAGTGGAGGAGGTGAGATATTCAGTTTTTGCCATTGTAGACTGTAATCGTCAACCACCTCAGAAGATTCCTTCTGTGGGCTACAATCTTAATTTTCATCTGTAAGTCTTCCTGGCATGTAGCGTGATTTATTTCCTTACCAGCCAGCCTAACTTCTTTCAGCAACAGACTCTATCACTCCCGTCCTGATCTACATGACAATGAGAAATATTCGGAAAACACAGTGGGGCCATCCTATGCATACCCGCCTATAGACAGCTCATCCTTCAACCCCTCATCCTGCTCTTCTGGCTGTGGTCTTCCTGACCTGTTTTCTAGTTGCAGAACCCACCAGAAATCTTTGGATCTCTGCACTGGGGCTTATTGACCCTTCTTCCTAGAACCTCCCCCCCTCCCTCTCCCTTAGCCCCTCACATCCAAATCCTATTCCTCATTCAAGGCCCATCGCCTCACCTCCTAATGCTTCCCCTAGAAGTGGTTGCTCTCTCTAATTCTCTGTTCCCACTGTTCTTATGCTCAATCACATCGACTTTGATGTGCATGACTGAATCCCTGAGGGTGGGATTGCAGACACAGATGAACAGGCCATCAAGAAGCTATCTGTGGAAGGAGACTTGTCCCAGAACTCAGACGAGTGCAGTGCATGTGTTACTGATTTGGGTCCTTTGTAAGGTCATCAAGCAGTTGTGAGTTTCCTGCAAGCAGGTGAGCCTGTCTGGCTCACAGTAGTACGGCCAATGCCTAGCACACACCTTAGACCTCATACATGATCACTGAACATTGAGTGAATAAAAGCTTCTCCCCAGATATGAGACAACTAGTCCACATAAAACACTGTTACTATGCTTTGCCTGACCATGAGGGGTCATGGTATCACATTCTGGAGTCAATGAACTCTTCCCTCTGGGGTTACAAACCTACTTTAGTAATTACAAAACCACAACAACAATCTCTAGATATCGCTCTATAAATATTGCTTAGATAGCCCTTGGATACAACAGTGTGTTCATTTTCTCTGGGGCACAAAATCCTGTGCCTCTCTGAGCTCTCAGCTTTCTTGTCTCTTGAATGGGTATGCTGGACTCAATAATCTCTAAGATTTCTTCCTGCACTAAGGTGCAATGAGTCTAAATGTAAAATGTTGCTGGTTGATGACCTGAACTGAAACATTAGTCTTGCTGCCCAACGTTTTCAGGGGAGACAAAAAATTTTAACTCTCTGGTATCATATAGTAGCATCCCTCCCCCCTCTCAAGAAGAGCAGACAATGAATGGAAGGCAGGGTGCAGGTCAGGCCATCGTCACTGCTGACAAGTGCCCTCCCACTGCCTCATCTGGCTCCTGGCTCCTGGCTCCGCCTGGCCGGACCTGAAGGCTCCCATTCCTTTCCTCAGGTTGGGAGGACCTAAGTGCTGGGGGAATAGGTCTTCTGAGAGGGAAATGATTCACACCCCAGCGGAGCAGGCTCCCAGCCACCTGCTCCCACCACCCTCTGGGCCCTGGGGGCACAGAGGCATGACCTGCAGGGGCTCAAGTCTCCCTGGGCGGATCTATTACATGCATTAAAATAATTTACGCTTGGCCCTATAAGGAGTTTAATTCGTCGTGCCATCATCTAGTCCAGAAGTGCTCCTCTTCATCGTGAATTATTTTTGAAGTATTTATGTGGACCTCACCGAAAATCGCCCCAGTCAGCAAACTGAGAAATGGAAAGACATTAAGAGGAGGCGTTGACCCCAGGGTCACAGGCATGAGTGTGGCCAGGGTCAACAGGGTGAGAGAGGGAGCTGGGGTGGCTGCAGCAGATGGTGACCAGGCTGTCGGGCTCTGTCCTCCCTGCCCACACCTTGGCATGGGCAGGGCACATGTATTTTTCATATGAGTGGCTGTGGTAATAACTGATGTGTGTAGCATTTCTGTTTGCAAATCACTTCCCCATGTTCTCATGTGTGGGCAGGGAGGACAGTAAGCCTGCACAGCACATGTTAGCAGCCTCTTTTACAGATGAGGAAACTGAGGCTCAGAGGGACAAAGGCATGGGCACAGTTTAGCAGATACAGACTTGGAACCAATTTCCTGATTACAGCTACCCACTTGGCAGCTGTGAGTCCTTTTGTAGAGCTTGGGATGCTGGTCTCAGATGAACCCAATGCACGGGGATATCAGACCAGTTTCATCAATGCAGTGGACTGCCTGCCCTTCCGCCCACCCACAGACACATACCCACACACTACAGGTAAGAAGGACCACAGCCGAGTTCTCAAGGACACTGCTGGTCTGACATTGAGTTTAGTCAATATTCTTCTTTGTTTGGGGGTCGCATTTCTGGAGACTGCTGAAAGAACTTCCTTTTTAAAAGCTAACAAGATTTCCACAACACTCCAGTGATTATTATCAAAGATAATTGGGCTGGGAATTTTATTTATTCAATAAATATTTATTTAAGGTCTTACTCTGTACCAGGTACTACTTGCACCACAGCTCTGACTGGTCCCTGAGCTCATGAAAGTTACAGTTCCAGCAAGGAAAGCAGGCCATAAGCATGTAAACCAAGGGGTAAACAAGGTACTTCTAGGGAGTAATTAATTACTGCCACAAGGAAGATAGAAATAAGATGATAGACTGTGGTGTGTACAGAGGCCAGGAACACATGGATCCAGTGGTGACAGAAAGCTTCTCTGAGTGACATCTGAGTAGAAACCTAAGAAAGGGAAGGTGCCCAGCTTGGAAAGGGCAAGAGGAAACAAGTGCAAAGGCCCTGGGGCAGGAACGGTTTTGGCAAGCCTGAAGTACAAAGAGCCATGTTGACTGGAGAGGGAGGGTATTGAGGGAGAGATGGAGGATGAAGTTAGAGAGGTTGGCAAAGTCAGACCATGTAGGGCCTCAAAGGCCAAGGTAACGAGTATGGATTTTATTCTAATGTAAGAGGAAGCCACTGGAGGGTTCTAAGCAGTGTAGTGACACGTGCTGATCTGTTGAATAAAAAGCTGATTGAGTTTCATGATTCCTCAAAACTTTAAACACAGAATTACCCACTGATCCAGCAGTTCCACTCTTAGATATATGCCCCAAATAATTGAAACCAGCTTCCCAAATACTTGTACACGAATGTTCATAGCAATACTATGTGATATAGCCAAGAAGTGAAAACAACCCAAATGTCCATCAATGGATGAATAGAAAAACAAAATGTGGTATAAACATACAATGCAAGATTATTCGGTCATAGAAAGGAATGACATACTGATACATGCTACCAAGTGGATGAACTTCGAAAACATTGTGCTAAGTGAAACATGTCAGACGCAAAAGGTCATATATTGTATCATTCCATTTATATGAAATATCCAGAACTGGTAAATCCATGGAGACTTTGCATATTGCTGGGGAGGGGGGGATAGAAAGTTACTGGTTAATGGGTGTGGGGTTTTCTTTCGGAGTAATAAAGATGTTTGGGAACCTATACAGCCAATGGTTGGGCAACATAGTGAATGTACTTACTAAATGCCACTGAATCATAGACTTTAAAACAGTTAATTTTATATAAGTGAATCTCACCTCAATAATATATACATATACTTAATTTTTAAAACAGAAGTTGATATTCTTGGGCACATGGATCCTTCCATGTCATTCCAGACCAATGCCCTGGACACCAAAGCCCTGCAGGGCCCCTTCTTTGAATGCCTCTGAAACCTGGGCCCTCACACACCTCACTGCTGCTTCCTCCAGTTCAGGGCCATCTTTTTGAATAAGGCCCTGTCGACCTGCTGGCAGCCAGTAAATCCTCTGGCCCAAAGAAAGGACCTTCTCTGACCACTTATCTAAAGGGACAACCCCCAACCCCCACCCCCACCCCACCCCCACCCCCCACCCCCTCCACCACCCCCCCGCTTTCCAACAAATCACTGAGGGGGCGGGGTGAGAAGCCGGGGCAGGGACCCTCCTTGCGTCTCCTCTGCTGGGTCCCCAGAACCTGGCACAAATGGTGACCCGCTCTTCCGAGCAACGCCCCCACTCCACCCTCCAGTGCTACTGGGCCCCAATTTCTGGTAACCAATGATTCTGAGGAGGAAATGGGCAGCAATTTGGGAGGAAAACAGAGTTCAGGTGTCAATAATTTAAAAGGTACGCGGCATTGATCCCTGTCCGCGGTAATAGCATGAGCAGCTGGCGCCGTGCAGGACCCGCGCGCCCTCCTTGGGATCCGATACCACAGCGAGCCCCGTTGGAGCTTTTGTCCACTTCCTCGCCAAAAGAGAAGCCCTGGGGACCGGGAGCTTGGAGCCCAAGCCTCGGGGCGGGGGGCCTTCTCCCCTCCGGCCAACGTTCCTTTGATCCCTCAGGGGCGAGGGGCTTAGTCAGAGGCCGGGTTGCGGGGTCCGCGCCGAAGAAACCAGCCCCCGACCCGCGGCGGCACGGAGACTCCGGGCGCTCCCACCTGGCGCCGCGCCCGCTCAGTGCCCGCCCGGCCCGGGCGCCCCTCTCCAGGCGCGCTGCCCAGTGACCTGCTCCATCAGTCCGCCAGGTCTCCCGGAGGAAGGAAAAAACATTGACAATGAAACCCTACCCAGCGGAGAGCTTCCACGTTGGGCTGGTTTTCTGTTTGGAGGTTCCCGATGCTCCCCCCAGCTTGGGCTGGAGAGAAGCACAGTTGAGTGCCGGTCCCGGTCTCTCAGGCTGCGCTCCCTGCAACCCGAGAGAAAGGCCCACCAAGCCGGGTGAAGCCCACCGGGACCCGCAGTTCCTTTTATTGATTTTCTGGAGATCTGGCAGCCAAAAGTAGAGGCGTGGTGCGCAGGGGAAAGAGGCCAGACATACCCAGACCGGGGATGTCTAAGTTGGGTGCGCTCCTTTGTTCAGGAGGTTTCCAAGCCATTCGAGTGAACCTGCCACCAAAAATCGCTTGTAAACGAAGAAGAAGGCAGGGACTGACACAAGGTATGAGGAGCAATTTGTGCGGGCTTCTGGTTTCGCTTTCTCAGTGTGCATCGTTTTTAAACAACGTGACTTCTAACCCTCAACTTTGCTATCGCTCTTTCTCCCACTGTCTGCCCTTTCTGGGAGAGGCAGTGAGGTTGACACACTTTCACAGCAGCCAACTTCCTGTCCGGCCCCATTTCTACTGAGAAACCCTCCCTCCACCTCTCCGGGGTGCAGGTAACTGGACTGATGGAGCCTCCTTCACGGCCTCTCCCAGCCAAACTTCTCATAACCCAATGCATAAATAATCACACGTTTTATAAATAGCCGTGGACAAGAGGCTGTAAAACAACGAAGATATATTTGTGCCTTTATGTCCTAGAAATATTTTCTAAAACGACTGTTTTATTTGGTGTGGGTTGAATGGGGGCGTGTGTATACATAACAATCCCCAAAGTTTCCCCCCCCCCCCCCCCCCCCCCCCGTCAGGTCAGACCAGCGCTATCCTTAGCAAATTGATAAGGTTCCATGGGCAAGCTTTATTCGTTCTGACACGAGCCTATGACACTTTATAAAAAGAAGTAATCCAGAACAATCTCTAGGTAATTAACACCTAGATAAACAAACATAAATTTCTATATTGCATTTATTTGGACTACCACTCAAATATGCGTGAACCATGCTTTTTTAATTAAAAGATAAATCCATGTGACACTTAGCCTCAAACTTAATTATTCAGCATAGTATAATAAAAAATAGAGCCCATTAAATGTGTCTTGCACTGTATTTCTGTATTAACAGCAAAACAGTTCGGTCTGGGATCATTTAAATTTTCCCCCTCCTCTGTGCTTGTGATTTCCCTGTTCACAAAAGCCCTTCCTCTCCCTCCCTCCCTCCCTCCCTCCATCTTTCTCTTTTCTCTTAACACCAACAGGTGATGAGATTAAAACTCTTCACAAGCCCCTACATGGAATGCTCAGCTGGGCAACATTTTTAATATTGCATTACACCATGAATTTTTTTCCTTCCCCATGGAAACATACTCTCTAGTTCTGTGGAACGGGACCAGCCCTTCTATCTTGAAAAGAAGATCACAATATTTAACATTAATTTCCTTGGGATTGTGCTTACAATACACCAGGTGAGGTTTTCATAATATACTGTTACAATACAAATGTTCAACAGAGAAGGGGAAGTGTGCAAACCCCAAACTACAAGAGACAGCAGGGTTATCATCTTTATAAAAGTTTCAGCACAAAATACTACCTTAACACAGTATCAGCAGCTCAGCAGTTTCCAGCTGCCAGGAAGAGAAATTCACATTTGAGGCATCCCCCACCTAGTTGAAGTAGAACTCAGCAAGGATATATAAACAATGACCACGTGCCAGACATTGTGTGGCGGGCTGTGCGCACCTTGTCAACTTTCACCCTTACAGCAAAGGTGATGTGGCAGAGAAGATTTGAACCCAAGTCTCGAGTTAGCAAAGCCCGTGCTCTGAGCCCCTTGGCTCCCCCGATTGGCCTCATACTGGCCTCCTGAGTTAAGGGCAGCAATAGCTTGGTTCCGCCGAGACATGTGCCTTTAGAGGGAGTGGCCTTGGACCCAGGTTGACCAACCGTTCAGGTTTGTCCAGGACTGCCCTGCTTTTAGCACTGGAAGTTCCACGTACTGGGAAACGCTTTAGTCCAGGGAAATCAGGATGTTCACCATCCTATGTACACTCCTCCAGCAAATAGTGCTGCTGCCACGGTGGCCAAACCCGTCGACAAAGGGATAGACTGGAGCCGTACGAAGACCTGGAATTGGGACCAGGAGACTCCCACCCACTCCTTCCCAGAAAACTGAGGTCCCTGGGTGTGATCTATGACTGATGGTTCTCTGGGATCCCGTAAATCTGTTGAAGAAGGCATTTGGGTCATGCTACATCGACTCCCATCTTGCTGACTTCTGAACAAGCCAGAAAGCCATGCATCTGCAGAATGCACTCCGTTTCAATGCTCAAGTGGGTTCCTAGCCGGTGTCAGTTTCAATAACAGTCCGTGGAACCTGGTGGTACCTAGCTTGCTGTCTGTGCAGCTTGTAACATAGTTATCTACTACTATCTCATTTAATCCCAGTAAGAGCCTGCTGTGGGCACCATTTTCCACTTCACAGATAAAGAAGCAGATCTGGGGAGGTGGAATGACCTGCTTGGATCCCACAGCTCAGAGAGGTCGAGACAGGCCTCCCAAGCCCCATTACACCCGCACGGCCTTTGCACATGCTTCTCCTCTAGCCGGCATGATCTCCTTCATATCTCAGTTCATTGTCACCTCTTAGGGAAGTCTTCTGTGACATGAAAAATCCATCTTATCCCTGAATCTCCTCTTCTAGATGTGTTATATTTATTTGTGTGATTATCAGATTGAAGTCTATTTTCTCCTTAGACAGTGATCTGTGGGCATGATCTCTGACTCACCTGTGTATCTCCAGCCCATAGCCTGATGCCTGGCACACAGTAGGTCCCCTGTAAACGTTCAGCAGACAAGTGAGTGGAATAACATCTAACACCAAGACCAACTCTTTTCCCCCAGCATCCCACTCTTTCCCCATCTGCCCACAAGACACTGAGAATGGCAAGAAAGTGGTTAAAATACTGATTTTTCAAATGAGAAAATTGGAAAACAAAAAGTTTAAGACATTTGTCCAGGATCATTTTATCTGAAGGGGGTGAGTGTGGAGGAATCATGACCACCTGACCTCCAGGGAGACTTTTCCAAAACACAAGGGGGTTTAGTGTACAGTATTTTGTGTATGTGAAATTAATCTCAAATTTATCCATAACTTATTACACCAGAGTGGTGACAATATCTAGCATTTGTAGAGTTCTTTATAAACCTACATATAATTTCCCCTACGTTATTGCATTTAACTTCATAACTTTACAGGTAACGATCAATGAACTCAGAACAGTTAAACTGTTCAAGATCAAGTAGCCAATAAGTAGTTCAGGGTTCAGATTTAAGTCAGGACACCTCAATCTTGTAATTCTTTACAACGGACTGATCTGCCAATTGTCTGTGACTATAGAAGAGCTCAAAATATTTTGATGGAAATACATGTTGAAGCTTCTTAAAAAGGCCTCCTTCCAGTTTTATTTTTATTTTGTAACAGCTTTATTGAGATATAATTCACATGCCATAAAATTCACCCTTTTAAAGTATACAACTCAGTGGTTTTTAATATATTCAGAGCTGGGCAACCAGCATCACTATCTAATTTTAGAGCGTCTGTATCTCTGGGAGAAGAGAACTCCTCCCCCTCAGCCATCAGTCACCCCCATCCTCCCCTCCCCACAACCCCAGCAACCACAGGACTGGCTTCTTTAGTGGCTGGCTTCATCAACCTAACGCAGTGTTTTCAAGGTTCATCCACGTTGCAGCCTGTGTCAGTGCTCCATCCCTTTCCACGGCAGAATAAGAGTCCATTCTTGACAAAACACTAATTTGAAAAGATACATGCCCCCTAATGTTCATAGCAGCACCATTTACAGTAGCCAAGACATGGAAACAACCTAAATGCCCATCGACAGAGGCATGGATAAAGAAGATGCGGTGTGAGGGCTTCCCTGGTGGCGCAGTGGTTGAGAGTCCGCCTGCTGATGCAGGGGACACGGGTTCATGCCCCGGTCCAGGAATATCCCACATGCCGCGGAGCGGCTGGGCCCGTGAGCCATGGCCGCTGAGACTGCGCGTCCGGAGCCTGTTGCTCCACAACGGGAGAGGCCACAACAGTGAGAGGCCCGCGTACCGTGGAAAAAAAAAAAAAAAAAAAGAAGATGCGGTGTGTATGCATATACAATGGAATATTACTCAGCCGTAAAAAGGAATGAAATAATGCCATTTGCAGCAACATGGACGGACCTAGAGATGATCATACAAAGTGAAGTAAGTCAGACAGAGGAAGACAAAGATCATATGATATCGCTTACGTGTGGCATCTAAAATATGACACAAACAAACCTATTTATGAAACAGAAACAGACTCACAGACATAGAGAACAGACTTATGGCTGCCAAGGGGGAGGGATGGATTGGGAGTTTGGGGTTAGCTGATTCAAATTATTACGTATAGGATGGATAAATAATAAGGTTCTACTGTTTAGCACAGGAAACTATACTTAATATCCTGTGATAAATCATAATGGAAAAGAAAAAAAAGTCCTTCTGTGGATAAACCACATTTTGATCATCTATTTATCACACAGTTTTTAAATACACATTTTGAACCAATATGTGAAATTCAGAGGCTTCCCCCAAAATCCAGGTGTCCAGTGTCTCTTACAAAGTCAGAAGCCCTGATGCCGCCTTCTTCGTGGTGATGAGCAGCAGTGCTGGGATCCCCCATGGCCCCCGAGACCGCCCCCCTCCCAATTTCTACTCTCCTCCTCTCGCCACTGAGGCATCCTGCCTGGCCCCTGGAGGCATTTGGGATCAGGATCCATCATGTATGCAGAGTTACAGCCCCTTAATCAACCTTCCTTCCCTGATGGGTTCATTTTCTGATGCTTCCCTAACTCCTCGTAACTCACCTTTGTTGTTTCTAACAAGGGACTCTCGGGACTGCCAAAGATTTCATTCAAGTCATCTGCTCCCTTCCAGGGACACCAACAGTCTGGCCTCCTCCTGAAAGAAACCCGGTGACTTACAAATTCCTGTATTGTGGCTGGATGCCTTTGTTTGCAACATTTCAGTGGGCCAGCCTATTCCAGAGCTGAAGCATGCACATGCAAGCTCGGTTTTGAAACCAGACCACCACCGACAACAAAAAAACAAGCCAAAAAGCAAAAGCTTCCCTGGTGGCGCAGTGGTTGAGAGTCCGCCTGCAGATGCAGGGGACACGGGTTTGTGCCCCGGTCCAGGAAGATCCCACATGCCGCGGAGCAGCTGGGCCCGTGAGCCATGGCCACGAAGCCTGTGCTCCGCAACCGGAGAGGCCACAACAGTGAGAGGCCCGCGTACCACACACACACACACACAAAAAGCAATCCTGTGCATCAAGTGTGGGGCACACACTCCAAACCTCCTCAGATCGGTGGCAGAGTTCTGTTTTTCAGCAGCCCAGATACCGTAGACTTTATTATTCTTTGTCCTTTCCTTTGCTTCTGGAGAAAGAATTCATATTGTCCTCTGATCATTCAGAGGGAAAAGACTTCCTTGCATTTAATGATATTTTTAAAACTTGCTACCAGTAAAGGGAAATAATAGATCCCAATGCCTTAAGTGTCTTGTATAATTGCTAGTATATGAGGAGCATTGGTATTTGCATAGGTATTACCTCACTAAAACCCATGTCTGCAAGCTTTCAAAGAAACATAGTTCACAAATGCACATGGGTGTGCATACACACACACACACACACACACACACACACAGATACACATGCTATTCGTACTGCACAGAGATACTCTTCAGCTTGAAAAAGCACCAGGTTATGGGAACCATCCACCCAGGATACTGCAGGGCTTTTTGTAAGAAGTGGGGTTTGACAAAGTCTTATCAAAATTTGAAAAAGCTGCAAAAATATGTTTCCCTCCTCCTAGTAAACATATGTGAATAGGAAAAGTTTTTTTTTCCCCCAGAGGTAGAGGTTTTATTGCGTAAAACACTGGATAAAACTGGACTGCTTCAAAGACATTTTATTCTAACAGCAGAAAGAAAACAGTCATTGCTGAAAAAACAACTTTTAATACTTTCTATACCAGAATAAAGTTCTGTCAACTGATGTATTATAATAATAAATAATGACCAAGAATAAACTTTAAATACAAAGTTTTCTACTTGTTACAAGCATAGCAACAAAATCCTCTACTCTATTGATCTCAGATTTCCTCCAAGATAGATTTTTTTTCTTTGTGTAGGAATGTAGACAGTATTATGACCAGCATCACAGACTACAGAAGTTACAGGGTAAAAACTTGACATGTTTAGGTATGAGAACCTGATGACATTCAGAAACTGACACTGCATCACTGCGGCTGTCACTTGTTTGTATTACAAGTTACAAATGTTCTGGAAAGAAGGCCTGTGTCAGGGGGGAAATAAGGACGGTAGCACTGGACAAAATGGAATCAACACACACGCCACAAAGAAGAGGGGATGTTCCCAGTGTCACAAACAGAATTATTGCCTGTCGCATCTGACGATGCTCAGAAGACACAAAAGGATACTGAAAGAGCGCCCAAAGTGCTAGAAATGGAACGTGGCTCTCGTTTTTTTCCACTTTTTTTTCCTCTTTTTTGCTCTTTTTACTTTTTTTTCTTCTTTTTTATATTTTTCTTTGCTAAGATACCAAAGGCAGGGCAAACACACAGAAAGCAAGCGACTGGCACAGTCACCAAACACAGTAGTGCATTTAAAATCCTAAAGCTTACTACAGTCGGAAAGTTTTCAATAACATTTCAGTCCTTTCTCTAGGATCATAGAAACAGTTGCATTAAGTTTATCAACTCGATTTAAGTAAGGCAGTGAGAACTATTCTAGAAAAACAAGAAAGCAGCTTGCTCTATGCCAGATGGGTCCACGTTGTACAGCGACCACGTTTACACTGAAACCCCGGGTGGATGTCACCCTCTCGACAGCATATGCAAACCGGATTCCTTATTAGCCTGAGATTCCTTCTGGTCTCAGGATAGCGAAGCATTTTATTTACATTGATTGCAGTTCAGTATTTTTGTAAACTGCTGTAGGCAGAGCTGAAGTTTTTAAGGCCCTGGGGTTTTATTCTGTGCTCCCAGCCTGCAAGGAGATATCTATCTTTTTTTTTTTTTTAAGTCTGAACGATTTTTTTAGAAGAAGTTAATACTTCAATACTTCTCCACCGTCACAAGCAACAGCACCAATTTCGTGTCACGCAAAGGAAGTATGTTAAGAGGCTGAACTTTGACACCACACTAGCAGATTCAGGAATAAACCATTAACTAGTCTTCGTAAATTGTTTTTTAAAAGAATGAGTTGTTTCATTATTGGCTCTCCAATCTCCCTCTGGGTGGTGCAGAACTTGATAAATTTGGAGTATCCAATCAGTAGAAAATCTAAAATCTACAAAAATATAGAACACATTTGTTTTACAAAAACAGACATTTTAACTTAAACAGTCTTCTTCATTAGTGATAGAGAGCAGGATGTTTAGATTCATATTTTAATACAAGCTATTTCATAAGAGCTTGCTGGAGAAGAAAATCTTGCTTCGTGTCTGTGAGACTTACAAAAACTAACACACGAAAAAAATCTGATAATAAGGACCAAAGCAGCCTTCTTTCAAGTAAAATTTTTAAAATCATAATAAAAACTATCTATTGTTACATAAACTTCCATTCCTCACCAGCACCTTCTGTGGATAGGGTGGGCTAGTTTTTCTAAGCATTTTTATATCATGTACCCCTAAAAATTTTTTTATTAGCAAGCTTCTTGTAAATTCCTCCAAAAAAAAAAAAAAAGAAGAAAAGAAAAGAAAAAAAGACAACCAAGAAAAAAGCATTTCCCTCCATACTGCAATTTGATCTAAAAAAAAGGAATTACTCATCAAACCTGCACTGGACATTTGTCTGCAGATACTTCCTGACCATTGATTCATTTGGCTGTGGGTGTTTTTAAAATGCACGTTGAAGATGGCAATCCTCTGCAGTGCCGGTCAGCCCTGGCGCTGGCTGCGGGCCGGCTAAGGTTTCTCTGAGAGTGCAGTTACAACACCACGTGAATTGATTTTCTCTGCAGTGACCGCTCCAGTCAGACTGGCACCGCGGCCGCCTCCCAACACATCCCATTAGGGTGCGAGGCAGATGACAGCAGCTGGTGTCAGATTATAGAGGTGTTTTCAACAATGAAAACACAGCCCCTCCATCTTCAAGGCAACACTAAATCATTTAGATGGTATCGTTTTTCAGTTAAGAGCATGATTTTTGAACAAAGACGACTCTGGCATTGGAAGGGCCCCCAGCTTTCTTGAGCTCGGAGGACACCAAGCATTTCTGAGATCCCTTTTCTCCCACCTGCATTGTTTGGAAGTACTTGTTGCCGGGTAACAGTTTAGCAGCCATTTTCAAGGGCTGGGGATTTTTTTTTAATATATATATAGCTATCTTTTTAAATTTTTTAAATGTTCTATACACTAGAGGGGAGGTTGTACATGATTTTTTCCCCTTGGAATGCAGTTAGCAAACTCTTTTACCAGATGCATAATCTGAAAACTGTGTAAAATAATACTGCAATATCCGGGTTGGTTGGCTCAGTTGCGCTCCTCCTGGGCCTTGCTGCCCTCCTCCGTTAGCTCCGCTGAGCTCCCCGCCTTGACAGCTGTGGGGTCTTCGAAATTCCCAGAAGCCTCCGAGTCGACTCTGGAGCGCTTGAACCTGCGGTCGGGATACTGGCTGTTGTCAAAAGGCATGCGATGGACGCAGAGGACGTGGGTCTTCAGATTTCCCTTCTGAGAGGCACTGTAGGGACAGTAGCGGCACTGGAAAGGCCTGTGACCTGTGGGCAGAAAGAGTGGCCAGTCAGCTCTGCCGTTTACCCCCCTTCCCGGCCCCCAGCGCTCAAAGGACCATGATCATGATTACCAATATTATCAATATCATCGGTGTTATTGCCTTGCAAAAATCAAATGGCAAAGAATGAAGATGCAGCCCATATAACTATTTGGATAAGTAATAAGTTACTTGGATAAATAATGTTACCAAATAATAATAACTTGGACAGGAATTTCCATCATGGCCAGAGTTTTTAATTCAGAGTTTCTAGGCAACAGAAGAGAAAGTTCCCAACACCTGGAAATTCTTTTATAAAAAGTTAGGTAGCAAATATTTTAGCCTTTGCAGGCCAAGGTCAAAGATATGATGTAGGTACTAATATAGCAAGAGAGGAAATAAATTTCCAAATTTTTGTTGATGAAATTCAAAACTTTATTTATGGATACTGAAATCTGAATTTTATATAATTTTCATATGTGATGAAATATTATTCTTGTTGGGTTTTTTTTTCAACCATTTAAAAATGTAAAAACCGTTCTTAGCTTGCAGACCATACGAAAACAGACAGGAGACGGATTTGAGCCTTGGACTGTACTTTGCTGACCCTAGCTCCACACAAAAAAGCCATAAATCCCGCCATCTGAGATTCTGACTCAGGTCTCCAAGCCAGTTCACTTTCTTATCCTCCCACTAACTCTTTTTATCTTAACTCTTAAGATAAGCAAATCAAGAGTGACCAGGGAGGGTGTTTGGGGTGGGATGAGAGAGGGATATTACCCAAGCCTTGTTCTTGGGTAGAGCGGAAGTGCCAAGCTGGAAGAATTTGGGAATCTCAGGATTTCAAGAGGAGGCAGCAGAAGGTATCAGAGAGGAACCTGGACATTAGGATAATCAAGGACAACCTAGTTTTAAAGAAATTTGATTTTGAATAGTGACGCTTGGACTCAAACTTTACTAGAAAGGCTATAAATCAGAACAGAAGATGGATTGTGTGAAATCCATCTGCTCCTTCAGGCTTGATTTCTCTGTCCGGATGCACAGCAGGCGTGTACACATTTCTGCCATCTTAAGGAACCAGTAAAGCATCTGGTTTGGGAAGTTATAATGGAACAGTTGTATTCTGCCTGATGCTGGGAAGCGGTAGATACGCCAATTCCTGGAAGCTGTTTTACCCAGCACCCAGAGAGGTCAAGACCCAGGGCTGGGTTTCATTTGCTCAGAAAAATAAACAAGTAAATAAATGGGCCCAACCGTTTACCCCAGAAAACATCTGAACAGCATATTCAGCACTTTTACTAGAATGGTGATAGCAGAAGTCCTGTGTATCTACTTAGCAAAACAGTTTTGTTCTTGAAGAACTGGAGGCCAACCAAACGTTTGGAGCTGAAACTCATTTTCTCACCAAATTGCACACAGTGCTAGATTCTTGCTTCTTTCTTAGTGGGCTCCAGGAATTAGCTCTCTCCTTCTTCCCTCCTAGACAATTGGCCCCTGGGCAAATCCATTCTACCTGTTGAACCTTTCTCCTTCCAAAACCCCCCTTCTGAGCTTAGTCCAGTGTACACCAACTCTTGCTAGACTATGAACATGGCAGCCTGCAAGAGGGCTTCCTGCTTCTAGCTTCCCCACTTCCTGCCCATCCTCCCCAGGGATACCACAGTGAGTACCTAAAGCAGAAGCTCAGCTGTGATTTCCTTGCCCAAATTTTGATGGCCACCTACCCCCTCACCTTCATAGCTCAGTCCCAGCACCTCTCAAGTCTCCTGGGAGCATCCCCCCTTTGCCCACTCCAAACCAAACGATTAGATGGTCTCTGCAAAAAGGCTTCATTCCACAGGGTCCCCATACCCTTGCTGTGCTACTCTCTCCCTGAAATACTTCTATTCTCTGCAGACCCAAACCCCATTCTTCTTTCAAGGCTCTGCCCAACTGGGACGCATGTTTTATGGGGCTGCTGTGTGTGTGTGTGTTGATCACCATGACTATCTATGTGTTCCTGAAGCAGGAGGCATAGCCATCTTAATATCACTGGTGCCAAGTCCACTACCTGGCACAGAGCAAGCAGGCATTAACTGTTTGTGGACTGTATTATTATCTTACTGCTTCACCTTGCCTTTTTTTTTAATACAAATTTTTGGATAGAGTTTTCTCTTGTTTCTGTTGTTGTACCTAACACAAGGCTGAAGTTGATCAACTTTCCCACTTGCAAAAGCCAATTTGCAAGTCCATGGAGGTAAGAACAAATGAAACCCAAGAAAAGCGCACTTGCTGTTGGACCTTCCACATAGCCTACCACAGCAAGAAGAGCACAGACAGTCAGCAGGAGGGGCCTGGACCACCATTGTCAAGTAAGAGAAGGATTCGTGAGCACCATTCACTTCTTACCTTCCCGCTACCCAACCCCACCCTTTGGGCTCGGTCGCCCCTCACACAGGTGACAGGGAAGACCCTGGGATGGTGCTGGAGGAGAACTGAGACTCTACCTCTAGTGGACTTAGCATATCTACGAAGAATATACATGGCCCTACTCTTCATCACGTTGGAGTTAGAGCGTAGACTGAAGGGAAGAATCGTGGTTCTGATCAGTGGCAGTAGGATAGGAAAAGCCGTGCCCATTCTCCCCACCATAATCATGAATCTAAGTCAGCGCTAAGCTGGGCCTCAGTGAGTTTCCAACAGATCCCAAGACTCAACCACCTAACTCATGAAGTCGTCATCCCTATGGACATGAAGCTATGCCCAGGGCTCAGCGAGGGAGGATTTGAGGTTCTCTGAAAGGGCAGCTCTTGAGCAGGAGAAAGGAGGGCCCAAATATGTAGCTGGAGGCATAGGAACCAACTGAGGGTCATTCAGAGAACCTGAGGAGCAGAGCTGAGACTTCTCTCAGGAGGCTTAAGAAATGTTCTTAAAGTTTTGTCCAAATCTTCTCAGAAATGGATTATATTTTCTGGGTTCCCCCCAAGGGCAGCCCTGTGGCAGCTCACAGAGGAGGGGTGACCACTATCCTAACCACCATGGCTCAGAAAAAGCTGGGGCTAACTTGTCAATTTATTTATTTCATGGCAATAAGTGACTGATGGAGAAAATCATGGTGGTCTGACAAGCCTTTGGAGTTAAGGACTCCAAACAATAAATAAAAATAAATAAAGAGAGTCAAACTCTTGGTACCATGATCCAAAGTGGCTAGCAGAGCCATGAAGCAAAATTACCAAACCAAGGTATTATTTAACAAATTTACCTCAGGTCACCAGGATTCACACTGGTTCCTCCATTCTTCCATTGCTTTTTTTTCCCATCTATGAAAGCTGTTTATTGTATTTTCTATTATTATTACTGAATAATACATTTCTGTGTGAATCTATGCTACAACCTGTGCTACAACCTGCCAATTGTGTCACCGTGGGACGCACATGCTTCTTAGCAAACCAAACAGAGAACCTCAAGTATCGCATTTATTCACAATAAGAGCTTTTTCGAATTGGCCAACTTGACATAAAAGCACTTAGTATATTTTTCCCACCGATTGATTTTAAAATATTAATCATGATTTTATCCTATGGTTATATCTGAATCTCTGTTTCTTGGTAGAGTCAAAGACGCACAGTAATTCTGGCATATTTGGATACTTCAGTGGTCAAACCATTAGTACTGAAGTAGTGTTTATTTTAACTTAGGTGAGCTGGAGAGCTATATGTAAAGGTATAATGTTATGCATGTGTACATTTGTAGAAAGAAATCTATGCAATACTGGAATCATCGTAAATCCTGATTTTGCAATATACCTTGTAAGTAGAAGCTCTGTAGATAACGGTAGCACCTGAAGATCCCAAAGGCCTACGTCCCACAGGTTTTCACATACATTTTTGTATGTTTAACCTCACATTTGAGCTTTACGGCAGTTTTGTAAAGGATATCAACCCCATCGCACAGAGAAGTAACTTAAGATATAGCAAACTTGGATGGTTTGACTTTAAAACAAATTTCCAATGTATATAACATACTCAGATGTCCTAATTCTCCAATCCTTATGAGAACCATGATTACAATGTGTTTTTGTAGGACACACACACACACACACACACCCTCCCTTGTGAGGGGTTAGTTGAAAGTTTCCCATGAGACTGATGTAGAAGAAAATTATCTGAAGAAATGAGAGGTCCATCCTGAGGGAGGTGATTGTGAGGGGCTGAGACGAGTCCAGAAGAAAGCATTGTGTTCTCTCAAGAATCAAATGTAAGTGAAAGGTTGATCCTTCGGTGATGAGAACATTTACTCCCAAACAGAAAGCTGTTGGTATGCAAAGCACTTTTGGAAACTTGATACATTTCCCAGTCCAGCTAAATCTGGATGAAAAGTTTCATATTTCTCTATACCATTCATCCATTCGAAGTCCCTGGTATTGGCACAAACACAGTGATATGTTAGGTTTTGGTCAAAGAACATAAGCAAGGACTTCAGAACAAACCCCAAAGCTGAGAGCTCCACTAAATATTCTACTGTGATTTTCTGATATGTGTGACAGAACAAGGGACCCACCTGAAGGCAGAGACAGAGGGAGAGTCTGTGGAAATCTGCACTGACCTTTCTTACCTTCTTGCTGCAGTGGATGTGGGGCTCTGAGGAAATCAGATCTCCAGGTGGAGGCAGGTCAACTGTCCCCTGAAGAGAAGCCCTCAGGGTGACAAACTCTACAAACTTCCATCCATCACATTTTAATGAGAGGAAAGACCAGCCTGTGCTGCCTGTGCCCACCTTGGTAAACTGGAGATGGAGGTGGCCATTCACTTGGGTCTATAGGTGGCGATGAAGATGCTACTGTCCATCAGTTTCTAAGAAGTAGCAAAGGCTATAAGACAGAGTTGAGTCTAACAGATTTTCTTGGTGATTGAATTTAAGAGAATAAGTGTACTCACCCCTGCCAGCTCCCCATTTGAGGAGAGCATCAAAACACTGGCCTCTCTCAAGTTCAACCCCACAAAGAAGCACTGCCCTCCAGGGTGTCCTTTGGCCCCTCTGAACACAGGAGATCCTTTCCTGCACACGCCTGACCACAGAGAGCTCTCTCAGTTTTGCATCTTTGCTTTCAGGTGTCCTCCTGCCCTGCAGTAGCAGTATGAGTCCGACCAGGAGCTTGGGTTCAAAGCTTAGCTTTCCCTCTCTGTGAGGTTGGGAGGCTACTAACACCCAAGCTTCAGTTTCCCCTCTGTCTGACCTTGAGTGAGCACTTGATCTCTCAAGGCTTCAGTTTCCACACCTTGGAAATGGGGGGATAATCTAATACTGACACCATAAGCCTGCTGTGAGGATCAGATGAGACGGTGTGTCGAATTTGTAAATGACAAAGAGCTATAGGAATGTCAGCAGTCTGTCATTGCTATGGTTGCTGATTTCATTGCTGTCATCCTGTTCCTTATCTAAGCCTGGTCAAGGGAGGCTATGTTTTGTTCTTCATCAAAAGCACTGATTCGACCAGCATTTCGTGTGTCACTGTTCCACACTAGCCTGCCTGTTCCAGGTGGTCTTGTCCCAGGTGGTCTTGGGTTAAAGCCAGAGATATTGTCTCTCCTCCAGGCACCTGCCTTTGGAGGGGGCTTGGGGAACTGGAAGACCTCCAGAGTCCAAAGAAACAAGTTGTTAGCAGGGGCATTTCCCTTGGACGAAGTTCAGCAAACGTGGGCTGGGCTGGGCTGGGTCACAGGCGCATGCGGGAAGGACCTCGCACCTAGAGGGTCCTCTTCTGGTACAAGGCTGGCATTTTGAGGGAATGCAGTGTGGGAGATGGTAGAGGTGACTGGGGGCTCCGAGAGCTCAGCTGAGAGGAACGTGAGCCCCTGCACGCCCTTCCACCCTCTTCACCCTCAAAGCCCTGAGTTTGCTGCCTCTGGCCACAGGGACCTCTCTGCTCTCCAGAGGCTTTATATACTTTATACCCTTTCTCACCACAGGACCTTGGCCCAATCCTGTCCCATTCCCTCCACGCGAATGCTCCCTCACCTACTCCATCGAATTACTGTAATCCCGTCCTTCAGCGCAGCTGCCTCAGCCTCACGAAGGCCTCCCCTCTGTGGGTCCCCTCAGACCCACTGAGGTTCATCATAGCAAACTCTTCTCTTCCACAGTAGAGCATCCAACAAGAGTAGCTCAACAAATAAACAATTATGTTGTCTTCCCCAAGACCGACTCTCGGCTCCACGGCTCAGGGACTGTGGGGTTTTGTTTTGGGTTTGTTTTTTGGTTTTTCTGATTACTGCTGTTTTTCACCACCTAGTACAGAGTTTGGGATGTCAAAGATATCCATCAACTATTTTTCAAGCAAAACTGTACGTGAATGGAGGGATGGATGGATGAAGGAAAGAGGGAGGTAGCCAAGAGAAGGGAAGAAGAGAGGAATGCTACCCCAGACAGAGGATGAGCCTGACCCTAGAACAGGAAGGCTGGGTGGGTGCTGGGGCATGGAAGCAGGTCAGTACGGTGGAGGTGGAGCTCGGCGAGAGCTGGGCAGGGGAAAGGGCCACAGGACCCCCTGGGGAGCTTGGACCTCATTCCGTGGGAGAAGGGAAGGGAAAGAGCCTTTCCAGCTCTGCAGCGAGGCTTCTGCCCCGAATAGCCCCCATCCCCGTCTGCAGCCAGGGCCTCGGGCCCTGACGGTGCGGCTAGATGTGCAGTCCCCCCCACCAGCCCACTTTCCACCCCTCTCTGTCTCTCACTTTGAGGCCATCAACATTTCCCATCACTGCCACGCGAAAAGTAAGTACATCATACGTTAATTTGTATTGTCACTGCGCCGTAGAGCCGTGGTAAAGAGCGCATTCATTTTTAATCCACTATGAATAATATATAAATATGTATACGGTGTGGAGGGTCAGGAGGAGAAGGAGAAAGCAAGTCGTACATTGTTTATAACAAAAGTGGGAAAACGAGACATTTTTCTTACTTGCTATGATGGAAATATCTTCTCCTTCCCTGTACCTAAGGGGGAGAGGAAAATGCCTGACCTTGGGGGACCATCCATTAATTACAGCTCCACACTTGTGCGCATCTGGGTTTGGGGAAGAGCAGGAGCTGTGTCCACAAGGCTTCCAGACTTTCCATGCTGATGGTTTCTGCTCAGGTGAGGGATGGTGGAGAGGAGATGGGGAGAGGGGTAAGTGACCAACCTCTGCTGCTTAGTCCAGGGTGGTGAGAAAACAGTCTGACACCCACTCATGAGAGCACATTTATAGGAATTGCCTCAATGGTCCTCATGACCACCAGTGGGGATATACGGTGGAGAAACGTCTCCCCATTTTACAGATAAGAAAACTAAGATTAAAAAATTGTCCAAAGTCAGGTAGACACAGCTAGCCAGTTCCTGATCAGGAATTCAACCTTAGGGTTTTCTCAGAACAGACTCTCATCTCACCGTTCCCTCCTGTCACTCCTTGCAAACCACCTGTGGGAAGATTCTCTACAAAGAGCTTTCTTTGATCAGACCCAAGGATGCTGCAGGAGGGAATCCATGAACTTCCTGGAGGAGTGTGTGCTATGATGTGTGGTACTGTACACATGTCACATGCCACACCCCTTATGGACACAAGCACCACTGTGGCATCCAGATGCACGTCAAAGACTGGTATTGAGCCCATGGCTGGCACCAAGCCACAGGGCTTTGTAAGTTCTCTGTCAAAGCTCGCATCACACATCTCCTGGACCCTAGCCCACTTCCATGAGCACACATTGAGCACCTGCTGCATGCACTGCCCTGAGCAGAGTGCTGTTGGAATGATGCAGTACTTTTAGCACCGAGAGGGTGGGAAGGGCATCTATTCCACATGCCTGACACAGGCCCACCCAATACATTTGAATGGCTGCCCACACATCTTAAGACTGCCTTTAGGGGTTGCAACCTACTGGACACACAAGTGGAGACAGGAAGGGGCCAATCGTTCATGAGGGAAGGACATCCAAGCTTCGAGCAAGACTCGTTTCCCGTTGAAAGATGACTCAAAATGGGGCGTTATGAAAGGACCCCCAAGAGAGAAAGAACATTCTTGAGGAAAGACACATGTGCTGTTTGCCAGAGGGTCCATACATTGTGACAGAGGCACAGCTCTGGATGTTGGAACAAGGGCATCCTAGCGTGGAGAGGACCAATCCCCAGAATCATGGTTCACGCTCCGTGGTCAACGCAAGGAAGAGGGTCCAGAAGAGGGTCATGTATGTAAGTGGTGGAGAGTAGGGTCCCTGGCCCAGGTAAACAGTGACAGGGACAATCTCCTTGTGTCCTCACACTGCCAAGCCATCTCTCAGACCAGGGCAAGCCTTTCAGATCAGTCACACTGGGGCCTTTCATTGTTCATAACTGGAAAAAGACAACAGTGGGTAAATGAAGAGGAACATTGCTGCTATGGCTTCTAGATCACACTTACGTAAGTGTGTGGCCACACTTACGTAAATAACGGGTGGGTGTAAACCCCTAAGAAGGCTGGAAAGCATGAGAGAGTCCAGGCTGGCCGAGGAAGAATCTTGGTGACCGGCAGCATTATGGGTGCTTTCTGGGGCCTGCAGCAGCCCACAGCTGACCCACCTGTGACACCCCCATTTTCCTTTCTGCAATATCCTCTTTGGAGCACAGGATTATGGAGTATTTCTAAGCTACCACAGAAGGGTCTCTCGCAGCCATGTTCTGTGGCATTGTTTTCTAGATGGGTCCTGGTAATGACCTGGAGAGAAGCAGCCCTCAGAGGCAACTCGCATGTACAGGGCTGTGAGGCTTGGGAAGTACCAACAAGACTCCTTAATAACAGCCTTCCCCCTATTGCACCCCAACCAGAGCCCTTTGGATTCCTTGAAACTAAGGACATTTGCAAACTGCATGCTGGTAGGTTAGAAAATGGCTCCACCTATAGGGCCAACTGGGTAAGTTGGAAACTCGGCGCCCCCCCAGAGGTGGACCCCGCCCCACAGGCCTGGGATGAATCCAGGCTGGGTGGTACCAGTGGGCTGGCCAGCCAGTCAGGCCTCTCGGGCAGTGCCTGGTTTCCACTTGGCCCTCACCTGCTGTTCCCTCTGAGTGTCTGCTGCTCTGAACCTGAAGCTGCAAACTAGGAGGGTCCCTGCCCAGGACCCCGGCCATCCTTCAAGCCTCAACAGTCTCGGCAGGACAATGAGATGGGTAAAAATATACACAAACATGCATTGAACTGATAGTAAGAGTCTTTTCTCAGTATCACACATTACATATATATATATATATATATATATATATACACATATACATATACATATATATATATATATAAATTTCCCTAATTCTAAATAGGCAAGAACGGTTCTCATCAGGTACATAATTCATGTTTTCAGTTTTCAAAAAAATATTCATCCATCTAATCTAAGATGCTAAAACACTTTGGAATAGCCTTAGTATAAATAATTTTAGGTTTTAAATTTCCTGTGATTTGGGTTTAAATTTAAAACACTATCGAAAAATATATTTTAGTATTTTTAAAGCCAATTTCGATCCATATGGTAATAGATTGGAGACATCAGTGTGAACTTGTGTTTAGCTTAATACATACTGTAGAGATGTGAGTACATGCAAGGGTTAATATACACACATATATTTCCTTCTTCTGTCCGCCGAGAGGGCCCAGAAGCCATGATATCCCAGGGGCAGCAAGCACACTTAGCCCAGAGCTTGATTTCTAATACCATTCACAAGAAAAGGGAACCAGGGCTCCTTGGAGAAATGGCTGGTTCTAGGGCTGGAGCAGGACATACACAAGACGATCCTGGAGCACTTTGTGCCAGAAAGCAAGGAATTGCTCCAGACACATGCATTGATGGGGGTATTGTAAAGCCCCACGCAGTCCGGTGAGAGAGCCCCCAGTGGCCAGCGCTGGCACAGCTTCAGCAACAAAGTCAATGATGAAGTGTAAAATAAGCATCCACAAGTCATACTGTCCCAACTAAATGATTGAATCAATACCTACGTGGAAAAGTACAAATGCCCCACGCGTTCCAAACTATTTACGACACAGGTGCTCCCCCTGGAGGAGGTGGCTGAAACTCCCACTCCTTTGTGCCGGCTGCATGGTGACCTCCTTCACAGGACTACAGTGTGGAAAGTGGGAAAGAGGAACCGTACAGGCAGACACCTGACAATCACGACCTCAGCCAGGTGACCAAGGTCAGAGGGAGAGCACGTACCCTGATTTGATGGGATGAGAAGGCACGTTACCTCTGTGGCCTTCCTCCCTAAAACCCACGATCCAAGTCTAACCATGAGAAACCCCAACTGAGGGACATTCTACACAATACGCCTCAAAACTGTCCAAGTCCTCAAAAACGAGGAAAGACAGAGAAACTGTCACAGCCAGGAGGAGCCCTAGGAGACCTGACAACTAAATGTAACGTGGTACTCTGGAAAAGACAAAGAACATTAGGTAAAAACTAAGGAAACCTGAGTCAAATATTAAATACTTAATAATAGTGTATCAGTATTGGGTCATTAATTGTAACAAATGTACCCTACCAATGTAAGATGTTAATAATAGGGGCAAATGGGCATGAGATATATGAGAATTCTCTGTACAACCTACACAACATTTTTGTAATTCTAAATCTATATTAGAATTAAATTTTTATTTTAAAATTTTCTTAAAAAGTGAGTCTGGTTGATGTGCAGTGGACGGTGATAGCACAACACCCCAGATCAGGAGATGACACAGCTGAGAGTGTGGCCCCAGTGAAGCCAAGCTGGTGACAGGGAAACTCTTCCTGGAGGAGGGGGTGGGACACATCAGCACCCTGCTGGATACAGCCCTACCAATATACAGCGTTTGCGTTACTCAGGCACAGTGTGAAGAACGTGGGCTCTCAAGCCAGACACTTGGATTCAAACCTCACCTGTCTCTACAGCTTACACACTCTTGGGCCGGCTAGTCAACTTTGCCAAGTCTCAGGTTTTTCATCTTTAAAGTGGGTGTAGTAATAATAGCTCACTCATAGGGTTGCAGGGATTCGATGAGAAAAGGCCTGTAAAATGTTTAGCACTATGTGTGGCACATCAAAAGAGTTAAATCAACGTTTGCTAGATATGGTTTCGCATGTTCAAATACTCTATTAAGTGCCTGTCGCGCGGGAGTCTTGAATTGGAATGGTCATTCCAATGACGATGCTAGAGTCAGGTGACAGGGTCTCCGCTTGCCAGCTAAATACACCAAGGCCCTGAGAGGCTCGGTGTGTGTCCAGAGCCACGAAGCCAGAGAAAGGCAGAAAACCCAGCTTTGCACCAGCTCCCTTTGAGCCTGCAGCCAGGGCTCAACCCACCGTCTTGCTGCCTCTCTGCAGCTTCAGGTTCAAGTTCAGTTAGTGTGAAAGCTGAGAAGATGAGGCTGGATTCCAGGAGATGTCTGCAGAAGAGAGCAACTGGCAGGGGTGTCGGAGTCCCCCAGATCCTCCCAACTCAGCCCTCTCCCCACCTCTCCCCTCAGCCCAGGACCTCAGAAGTAGCAGCCTCAGGAGGTCCTGCCCTTCCTTCCCCCTGACCTCACCGTGGTCCCTTCCTCAGTGACTTCATTCCCATGCTCTGGCCCACGCCATGCAGATCTTGCCTTAAATCCTGTTTATTTTTTTGCCCCAGGCTGCCTATGTGCTCAGTGAGCCACCAGCCTGCCTGGGTGGTCAGGAGAGCCAGACTGTAACGTAGGCCCAGCTACTGGCACTCACAGGCAACTATTGATCCAAGATCTTAAATCATTCCCCAGATTTTATGAAAGCATTTATGTTTATCATTAAATAACCTTCCAAGGGTCGATGGATGAACTTACGTTCCTTTTTTGGAGATTTTTAGATGTGTAATATAATAATCCCCTAACAATACCCAGTGTTTGTCGCTGGGTGAGCGCACTTAATCCTGAAAGAAATGCTGGGAGAGACCAAAATGAGAGGATGCTGCCTTCAGTGCAAGGCGGGAGCCACAGAACAGAGGGGCTGGAACCTCACCCAGTGTCACACAGCAAACCTCACCCTCCTGAAACTCTCTTCTCTCTCCCAGCATTTCTGGGGAAGGGAAGTACTTGGAACACCACACTAACAGAGGTGATTTTAGATAGAACTGAGCTGACCACTTTTTAGGTTAACAGCCTTAGGAAAAAAAGAGTGAACTAAAGTTGGATAGTATTGTTAAAATAAATCTACCTTTTTTTAAAAGCTTTTAATGAATATTAAGTAAAATTATTAAGGTGGTGCTCAAGAGATGACAAAAATAGGAAGGGTTCTAAAATTAGCCAATGCAGCACCTCCTATTCATACTATTTTTTTTTCTTTTGCGGTGCTCGGGCCTCTCACTGTTGTGGCCTCTCCCGTTGCGGAGCACAGGCTCCGGACGCGCAGGCTCAGCGGCCATGGCTCACGGGCCCAGCCGCTCCGTGGCATGTGGGATCCTCCTGGACAGGGGCACGAACCCGCGTCCCCTGCATCGGCAGGCGGACTCTCAACCACTGCGCCACCAGGGAAGCCCCAAGGACTTTTTCTTTTTTTTCCTATTCATACTTTTAATACCCATATCTTCACTCCTTAGGAATATTGGACTGAATACAGTTATCTGAAGCTCCTGTGGCAATAAGGTGGGTGGTAGGCATTTAGCAGATGCAGTAACAGCCAGCCCTGCTCCAGGTGAATCCACCTCTGGACACCACCAGGCTCACTGGGTCAACAGCCCAGCCCAGAAACAGCAAGGACTGTAGGAACAGGAGAAAGACACCAGAAGGACCAGAAGGCAGTGGGCATGCTCTACACACCATGCCAGTCCCCAAATCCCCTCTGTACTTATGCCCATCCCTGCTCTCCAGCCTTCAATGGCTCCCTATTTCTTACCAGGGCATCTTGCCTCCTTAGCCTGGCTCTCCAACTTGCAACCCCTTCTTACCTAATATTTATTGCCACTGCCACCAGGAATTTGCCCACCCCAGCCCCCAAATCTCCTTCCAGTCAGACCCCACCAAGCCTCAACTCATCCTTGAAGCCTTCCTCAGGACCCAGCCGCCAGAGCCGCATGGGCGCTTACCAAAGGCCTACGTAAGTAGGCACCTCACTGCTCTGTCAGCCACTGCTCACTAATGGCTTCCTGTGACTCGGGCCTGGGGGGTTTCTCCCTCCCCTTAGGAGGCCTGCGATGCTCAGAGTAGGGACTGGATACGGGAGGCTGGGAGTTGTTCCCCTTGGGCAGCTTCTTAGGAAGGGCTCTGGCCCCTGCCTTGGGTGGGTGACCCCTCTGCCTAGCCCCACATTCTCGCCTTCACGGGGGCGTAGGGACACCCTGGGGGGGGGGGCAGCCCTGACTTAAACAGTCTGGTCCCAGTTTCTGGTCTTGTGAGGACACATCCCGACCTTGCTTCCCTCCACCCTGCTTGGCATTCTTCCTCAGAGCCAGCCCCACCTCCCACCAGGTGACCCTGTGGAACCTTCCCCCGCACACTGCCCATGCCTGGGCTGGCTGCGTATCTGGAGCGTACCCTCTGCCCTGCTGTTTTCCCCACCTGGAAAACCCAAGTGCTCTGTGCTCTGGAGACCCCTTGGGACCCCAGTCCCGGCTGCCACACTCCTCCTCCCAGAGTCCACTAAGGGCACATGAGAGCTTGACCATTTTCCGGTGCGCCTTGGGTCACCTTGGGTCTCGGTCTCCCAATCACAGCTCTACGAACAGGCCTTCTCCCCCCATACCCCCTCCCCAGCACCCTCAACCACACCACTTCCTGTGCAGTGCTGGGACTGGACCGCCCCACCTGACCGGGAGCCCAGAGCCCAGGTGGCCACAGGGCCAGCTCCACGGATTCCATCACTACTATGGACATACACGCTTCCACCCTCCTCAGAAATCACAGCCTGGAGGCACACGTTTTTATTATTTTGTCCCCAACGCTACATTTAAAAAGGTTTAAGGTATTGCTGATGTTTCAGAACAAAGAAATTTCATGTAAAAACATGGATTACCAGTTTATCTAGAAAAGTCAGAAGGTCTGGCAAGATCTTCCCAGAGGCAGCCACCTGCCTGGCACCAGGGGGCCTGAGTTCTCAACCTCTGCCTTGTACTGTCTTGAGGCTAACAACCAGAGCTTCACCTCCTTCCAGGTGAGGCAGGGTCACGGGGTGAAGCCTTCCTGTGGTTTTGCATGTGGCAGATAAATTGCATTCCTGTACACACACACACACACACAGTGAAATTAGCAAGTGGGTGGTCTCTGCTGGTTTGTTTCTTGTTTTCCATCGTGTCCCTTAAAATGAACACGTCAGCCCTTAATTGTAGGTTCTGTTTTATTATACAATTTAACTATGGGAGGCGGGCCAATGTTGTAACTTGGCGTGTGCCAAGGGTGTGGTATGCACCATGCCTCACTAGAAAAGAAATGGGGGGAGGGGGCAAACCCACAAAATCACCCAACACAAAACGCTGTAAGTATATAGACAGCCGATCCACTAAAAGCTGGTATCCAAGGTTATCTGTGGATACTTCACTACCCACTCACATCTTTCGTAAACACAGTACATTTCTTGGGGTGGGAGCTCATATGGTTTGGGGGAGGGAAGCAGGTGGGCTCATGTGGATTGTAGAATATCTCACCAAAAACAATGCAGCGGGGCCAGTCATATACCATCAAATTTCAGTGCTGTGGTACTGTATTAATGTGAGTTTACGTGAGAGAACCACATATCCCTCTTTTCGTAAATGGATCAGACACCTGCAATCCATACCCACGGTATATATCCATATAGATGGGCACACTGGATACATTTTAAATAGCTACATTTTATCATGCCCAATTCAACAAATTGGTACCATGAACAATAGAAAATTACAAACTAAAACGGAGAGATGGAAACATAAACTTTTCAACGTTCCGCGCTCTCCGAGTGCCACTAATGTTGTCACATGCCAAAAATAAAATAAAATAAATAAAGCACAGGAGAGAGGTGGCTTTTCCTATGAAGTCACAAAGGAAATGCTACTCCTTTCTTCTCTTTTTCTCCCCCTATAAAAGGCTCTCTCTAAAATCAAAGGTGTCAGACTTTGCTTTCTCTGGCTGGCATGATCCAGAATACGGCTGAGGAATGACAGATGTCGGCACCCAGCTGCAATGAAGCATGCTGAAGTTTCCGTCTAATCCACTTATTTCTCTGTAGTCACGTAAACCAAAACAAATGGGCAGGGCTTTACATTAGGAAAAAACCCCACAACAGCAGGACTTTGTTGCATAGTGCAGTCGACACGCCATCTTGGTATCATTTTCCCTCTGCAGGGAAGGCACCTTGCGGTGAGATCCACTCTCAAGCGTGGTCCCCAAAGTGTCAAGTGTCGTCCCCCTTCACCCCAGGCAGAACAGGATTTCCCCAGGAGAGGGAAGTCTAGGGGGAGAAGGGGGTGTCAGCTCGCAGGGAGACCCTCCCGGGACCAACGGCCGCCACCCATGTGCATGCACACTTACACACCTACACACTCCCAGGTTTTTGAGCTGCTAAACTGAGACCATCAGTTTAATCACCAGTACCATCGTTTTCAACTACTTGAATAAATCCAGCGGCATTATACACAGGGCCTGTGTGCAATTAAAGTGAGGGCTGTTAGACTCTTCATTTAATAAAACACTTGAAAAGAAAAGCCCTTGTAGGTTTAGCAATGCCACGGGGAGCGGAGGGTAAGCGAGCGCGGCTCTCGAGGCATCAGCACAGCCTCCTTGCAGCCTGCGGTGCGACTACCTCCTGAACCTGCTCCCCTTTCCGTCTTGGCTCGTAAGGAGCGGGTCAGGGTCAGGAGTCTGGGGCTCTGTCACCGCCGGGCAGTCCCAACAGCTGCGAAGCACTCTTTCAGCACAAGTCACAAGAAAAAACGTGATGGATTTCGCCCATGGCAGAATGGCATTCCGTTTCTGGCCCTTCAGGCAAAACCAGTAAAGGCAAAGAGGAAAATTTGAGATTTCCCCCCTTCAACTTCCCACAACAACCTCAGCAAAACCACATGACTCGCCTTCTACAATCTCCCTGGTGTGTTCACTGCTACTTTGGCAGGAAATCAGAATTACTGTTATATAAATTCCATCTGATGCCAGAGCGACCATCTGTGAGTAAAACTGCTTCACCTACGTCTGCCTGCAAAGCCACTCTCCCAGAGACAAGGGAGAAGGGGAAAAAAATTTGATTAATTTGCAGAATGCTTGTGATTTGCTCATATATTATTATAACTGCTCATCAGCACATGACAAATTCCCAGCCCTCGGTGCAGGCACCCGTTCGGTTTCAGCAGTTTCTTGTGTCGGCACCTGACAGACTGCAGGGCCTCTAATGACTTTCAGATGCTTACAAACAGTAATTCTATCTTCAGAATAAAAAAGAAAAATCCGTAGGAAGAAAAGAGGAGCGAGTTCGTCTATTTCATTTCCTTCCTGTAGATCAACATGATTTAGCTCTTAAGGGCGGCCGCAGCTCCAAGATGGGGCCTCCCAGGCCCCGCCACGGCCGCCTGCAGAGACAAAAGACCCCATCGCCCCAGCTCCCGGGCTCCCGGGGAAGGTGGGGGACCAGCCCCGGCGGGCGCTCCCTGGTGCCTCTGCCGCCACGGCCTGGCTCTCCCTCTGCCTCTGCTCAGCAGAGTCCCTTTCATTTGTCCACTTTTAATACCCTAATAACCTCTCGCCTTCTCTGCAAACACATCTGCCTCATAACTGCACTTGGATTTCTGGCTTTCCCCCTCCCCTTTGCTTTTAAAACTCTGATTATGCCTTCTGAAGCCCTGCCTCTGTGCTTGATTGCCTGTTTCAGATTAGAGATTTTAGCAAGGAGACAAAGACTTCAGTGCACATCAGTCCCACATATGAGGACCCACAGAAGGAAAAGCGATAAAACGTGATACACCATCTGTCCACAAACAATAACCTGCATGTTTGGAGGCTCACAAATTATTTAGCACACAACCTTCCCGAATTACAGAGCCTTGAAACAGCAGAGTCTGGGAGTGAGACCCTCTTTGATGTCCTTTGGTATTTCCCACCCCCGTCCTCCCCACCTCCAAACTGATTGCTAACAGTTGAGGAATGTCTCAGTGACAAGAAGATTTTTACTGTCAGGATCTTCCTATTACACGTGGCCTGGGATCCGGGCAGAGGCGGGCTCCTCCCCAGCCACAGACCTTTTGGGACAACTGGCCCAGATGCAAAGTCTGTCTCTGTCACATGTGTCTGTAGGGGGTTGGGCCACCAGGGAGGAAGAGGTGGTCCAGAGCAGACCCCACTCTTAATACAGAGGGATCCTGATCAGCTCTGCCTCTTCCACGGACTGCTCGGCCGGTTGGTTCGCTTTGGGAAGATATTCTAGATTTTGTTCTGGAGGAATTTAGACTATACACAAATGGATTTCCCTCCCCACCTCCAGCCATCTGCTCCCCTGGAAATATGTTCTTCTACCTTTCCTCGCTCAGACTGTTGGAAGTAGCCACACTGACCCCAAGCCATAAATTACTCATAATAATTAGCCAGTATCTTTACTCACGCTGCAAAATTCCTTCTAAAGTGATTGACCAAACTGGAAGGGAAAGGAGGACCAAGCATCACCGAAAGAAAAAAAATATCGTTTTTGTTAGTAGCAGGTGCATTTTTTAATCAGATACTCCTTGACCTTGTTTTAAGCCTGGGGCCACTGATCACATGTATGGGCTCTACCATCGCATCTAAATAGTCCTCACACAGCCCGATGAGCAGGTCCTCTCACTTTATCCATGTGGAAAGCAAGGTGTAAAGACAATCAGTGACATGGCCAGGTGAAGCAGGAAGCGGAGCAGCTAGTGTTTGAATCCAGGGGGTCCGACGCCAGACCCCTCTTCTCTGAACCATCAAAGGACCCCAAGACCCTGCCTTAAGGATGAGACTGGAGAGGCAGCCATTTAGCACCAAAGGATCCAATGGAATACTTTACATGATTATTAATAAACAACCAAACAAACATTTACTTTGCAAATTGAAGCATTTCTTTCCTGAGTCTCAAAATAGATGCGTCCTTATACAGAGAGGGAGACTAGAGCTGAATGGGAACTAAATGAGGCTTCGTTACCAAATTCATCTCGAGCTTAATTATCCGGGTTCCAGTCCCTTCCTCTGAGCTTCTTCCCTGGAGCCCCCTGCCCACTCCAGGGGGCCCAACCCCCCCCCGCTCCATGGCAGGATTGGCCCGCACTGGGACTTTCTTCCCCGGCCAGCCAGAGGCTCCCTGAGGACGGTGGCCCAGTCTTGTTGGTATGTGCTGCCAGCCCATCTCTCACAAAGCCCTGCACATAGTAGGTGGTCAGCAAATAAACACCTTATTGTTGGGTTTCTGGAGACATCTCAAGATGTCCATCCCAGGGTTCTGAATTGCAGCATGTTTCCCAGACTCCCCTAACCTGATATCAATTAAGGCTGTGTTTACACACCCAACTTGGCTGAAATTGGCCGGGGGGTGGGGGGTGCAGGTCGTGCAGGGAAGGAAGCAGGGGACTCTCACTTGCATTCAAACAACCAGATGTTTATTTTATTTTTTTAAATACATGATGCCAAACAGCAAGCCACACTGAAATTTTCACTTTCTGGTCTCTAGCAGCAAACCCTCATTCTGCAGCCCCAACTAACGAGCACGCCTGCCCATTTTCCTTTCCTTTGCACCATCACTGCTATCATTCTCTTCTCTTACACGTGCCTCACGCTTTGCTGTTGGCTAAGAGCTTCCACACCCACCATCCCACGTGACACATGGGGGAGTCAGGGCCGCAGGTGACCCCACCTCCTGCTGGTCCTAAGGCCCTGGCTGTCTTCCTTTTAGAGGAAATCTCCAAATTTTTATTTCCTGTCTGACAACCACACTGTCACGACAATAACCACAACCATTCCGAAAGCCCACCCAAGGGACTGAGCTTCCGAACTCCCCCAGAAAACGATTCGGGAAACCAGAACGGGAAGGAAGAAACGAGCGTTCCCTAAAGGGAGCGGTTTCTGTTTGGGGGTGAGTTGCCTCTCACACCACCACCCCTCACACACGTGTTCTTAGTATCTCAGCTCTAACTACATGTCGGGGATTGTACGGGGATCATCATCTCCCTGAATCCTCAGAACGACAGGATCTCGAGCAGTCGGTTAAAGACCAGACTTACTCCAAACACACACAGACAGGGTTGAGGAACAAGAAGAGCCTGGTCTGGGAGGCATGCAGCCTGACCCCAGCCCTTAACAGCTGCCTGGCCTTGAGCGAGCTCCGGCACATCTGCAAGCCTCCATTTCTTCATCTGTAAGAGGGGCTCATCTGAGCATGGCAGGGTGCACCTGATGACACCCACCCAGAGTTCAGCACAGACGTTGCCTGCTGCTTCGACCATAAACATCGGCTGCCGTTCCCCAGTCCCTGAAGGTCCTGCCTGCTTTCTCTCCAACCCGTGTCCCCCGGGATGACACGGCTTCAGCAGAAGGTGGCCAGAGGGGAGGCGGCCAGGGCTGTGTGCAGCTCCTCATGCCCTGCCCTTAGCCCCAACGCAGGGGTTACCCTAGACAAGAGCCACCGCTGGCCTTAGAAACGCCATCACTCCCTCGCGGGCATGCACTTTACTTAAATGAAAGATTGCTGTCCCTCAGGATGAAGTGAGGGTTTCAGAAGCTGCAGTAAGAAAATTAAAGAGACCAAGTCAGAGCATTTTATGCGTGTGGGATAAACTGCCTTTTGATATAGCTTTTCACTACACATTTGTGATTATGGATCCAGAACAGATAAAAGTGTATCGTGGAATATATAAAAGTGCCAACAATTGTCAATATGCATTCACACGCTGCAGTAAGAATATTCTATAAAATACTCTCAAAATATGACGGGTGTGCATAACTGAGCGACACCGCTAATGAGAATTTGGAGAAAGTACATCTTAAGCCCTAAAGAGTTTTACGAGACACAACAGCCCAAACTCAGCTGACATTTTAAAAAGTCCCTTGATACTCAGAACAAAGAGTCCTCAAGCATACGTTTTCCCCAAAGCAAGGACTCAAAACACACAGAAAAATGAAATAAATAAAATCTGAAATCTAGGTTCGGGTGATAGGAGGGGTAGCACTTTGGGTACCTGAGTGATAACCCAGAGCAGACGTGTATCTTGGTTCTCCAGATGCCTGCAAGGTCCCCCGTGCAAACGGGCGTGGAAGGCAGGCGGTGGCTGAAGTGGCGTGCGCTCAGCCTGCCAATCTGCGATCGACATGTTTCTGGGCATCTACTCCTCAGGGTGAATTTTATACTCAGGCACGGTTGTTTTGCTCCCTTCACTTTTCCTGGCAGCCATAAACACATTGTTATGCTCTCAAAAAAAATAATAATAAAGTAAAACATTACCAGCTTCCTATACACATAATAAAATCAATCTTCTGCCTCTAGTACATTAAATGAAATAGCATATCCCCAGAAAATACATAATAGGCAGTGTCTACAAGAATCGTGCAAATAAAAGTAAAAATAAAAATCCAAAGGTCAGAATAAAATACTAAGCCTATCCTAAAAAACAGAGAGAAATGTTTGCATGCATTTTATACAGCATGTGTCCTGGAAGTGCCCCTATCAAGACGCATTCTAGAATTCCTAACCTGCGGTGCCTTTTTCTGATAGTTTGTTTATGAAGTCAGTCTTCCTATTTCCCCGAGATATAGACATTATACACATCGACAGTAAATAGCCCTTCTTAATTGAGCTGATAGGTTGAAAGTGAACGTGTCCTTGAATTTACACCGAAAAGATAGGCAGTGATTATTTATAAGGGATTTAGCCACCGACTTCCCTTTTGTACGGCAAGGACTTTATCGACAGACATATTTAAGTAACTAGTGCCAAATAAGGTGAATTCTGCGTTAAAGGACAAACGTTGTCTCCCGGAGTCAGCTGTGGTCCGCGGAATGCTCCCGGCCGCCCTGCCCTGCGCAGGGAGAAGGGAGCCAGCCAGCGAGAGCGCAGATCCATCAACGTTCAGATTTGACTGGCTTCTCGCAGGCTGAGTGTGGGAATGTGGCAATCTGCAATTTATTTAATTTTAATTCAATTTGGTTTCACATCCTGTTTTGCAAGTCAGCAAGATGGGCTAGGTTTGCCAAAAAGGGGGTGAAATACGGAAGGGAAGGCAGTTCCTCTCGCGGCGTGTACTAGCAGCCCAGCGTTTGCCTGGCCGGTGGAGCCTCTCCCGTCCTGCCCACAGCAGCACAGCCTCACTATCTCCCCGCTGAAGGGCCTATTTGTCTGCTTTAAGTGAAATCACTCAATTCTCAAAAGTCAGTGGAGGACTTTAGAAGGGGGAGGGTTCAGATAGGCTACTCCAAATAAGTTCCATTAATCAAAAGACACAGTGTAATGTAACTAATATTTTACAATTAGGGGAGACAAGATGGAACTAAAAGCCATCTATCTCTCTTATACCACATGATCATCGATTCATAATCGGAGACTGAGAGTTGCACAAAGATGCATTTACTGGATGGGGGGAGTGGGGGGGAGGGCCGGTCTGAGCCGAGATAATGAACACGATGAGAGAGCACGACGCTGAAGGCTGAGGAGAGATGACAGAGGGGCTCAATGCTGACGGATGACATGAAGACGCGCAGGTACCTGACAGCCCGCGAGCCGAGCTCCCTCTCCAGCATTATGATCCTCAATTATCCTGGCAAGGGAGTAAGAGGGGAGAGGGTGGCCTGGCCCAGGTGACAACCACTTTGTGGGGCTGGGATTTCCATTGTCAGCGCCCCTGGGCACATGGGGACGAACAGGATGCGTGCTTCATGGGTTTTGTAATAAAATTCCTAAACCTTCAAAAGGAGTCATTTTTTTTCTTTCACTGCCACCTTCAGGAAAAAAAAAGAGGTGGCCCTTTCCAAAAGAAGGGGGGCAGTCCCTGGGAGTCGGGGGGCGGCTGGCTGCTGCAGAAGAGATGGCTAGAGACAGCTCTCCCTCCCAGAGACCCTCCCCAGGACTGTCAGGGGGGACGAGAACCTGCAGGAGGGAGGCAAAGCCAGAGACAGGAGAGGAGAGGAAGGGAGGTCTGCGGCGCCTGCACTGACCCACGGACAGGGTTCTGAGTCCCACCAAAGAGGAACTTCCGGCTTTCGCCCCATCACGCAGGAGCTCAGCCACGGGTCAGGATCCTGAACACCGACACACATTCTCTACCTGTTCCATTATTTCCTTGTAAAGATACAGATGGCCTCACGCAAATGCTCATGTAGCGTGTCTTCGGAACAAAGAAAAACAAACGATGTTCTGGGCGGCAGAGTAACTTGGGAACTCAGCAAACGGCAAGACCGTGGGGCAGGTGGAGGGTGGCGGGTCCCCCGCCGGTGATGGAGGTCAAGGCGGCGTTGCATCCCCCCTCCCTTTGCTGCAGTTGCATGGGCCCGTTTCTTTAACGTACAATACCTTTGTGACCGATTATGTAATATGGACAAATCCCAGACTGAAGCCAGAGGCCCAGGGAAGCCGTGGATATTTTCAGTATTTATTTTTTGAAACCGAGCTTGGCTACCACACATGTCCCCAGCCTCCCCGCCCCCCTCCAGGCTGCCTTCCCTTTGCCTCTCTCCCTTGATGTGGCCTCCATGCTGCTGCAAGTGTCGTCTGCAAGGAGCCAAGCTGGATGGGGATCTTAGAGTTTGATTTCCCTACAAATCAGCAGGAATTCTTGTGTACAGGAGCCTGTACGTACACACCAGACACACACAAACAAAAACACTCCCCAGTCATAAGAGCCCCCAGATGTCTGGGCTCCTCTGCCCAACTGGCATCTCCAGAAGCTCAGATAGGGTGACCACGAGGGCAGGTGATGTTGCTTCTAAGAGGCTCATTCCAAAGCACCCGTCTTGCTCTTCCTTTATCCCTGTGGGAGGCGGGTGAAACGTGGGAAACAGAGATGCCGTGCCTACCCTCGGAGTGGGGAACCCAGCGACCCCAGAGTATCACGTGGGATGCACTCATACCCTCTTGGTGCTCTATGCAGTTCTCTGTGAGGGCCTGGGAAAGCCCCCCAAAGTTATCTAATGGTGCCAAGATAAGGGGGTTCTGGGAATACAAGGAAGGTGATGGGCCCAATCTGGTAGGCTAATCAGAGGGCAAAGGTGTTAAATAAAGTCAATTTGTGTGGCTTCAGTAGCTGTAATTGAGATGCGACCCCACCCCCACCCCATCCCCCGACTTAACCCCCTGTAAGCTGCACCGAAACCATAAATGGCCCCACAAGGCTAAGTGTGAGTGTCCCAGACATAAATAGGGTGCACTGTGCCTGCCCTCCAAGGCTGGGTGAGGCCGCCTCCCGGGCCAGCGGGGTCAGGTCTCCGCTGCTGCACACAGCTCTTCCCCGCATTCATCACCCCCTAGGAAGTCATCCTATGAAGCGCAACAGCCCTCTCCCTTGCCTGAACTAAAGATTTCCTGGTTTACACGCAGACCCTTTAATGCGAAACGACTGAACCCAGCCCTGGCTGGATAAAATAAAGCATGAACGCAAGCCAAAGCCAAGCCTCTAAAACGAAGTTCCAGGAATACAGTCCACGCAAAGGGTTTTAACCTCTCCATCACCAGGATTTTGCCCTTAAGCAGAAATGAGAACGGAGCATTTTCACGTAGAATGAATATATCTATGGAAACCTCTCCCATTAATCCATGGAAATTCAATGTATTGTCTTTGGTAGCAGTCTCTGCATTGATACTTTCACGCACATGTGGACCCTGCTTAGTTTTGGTTGGACACATGGTTCTTTTATTTGTGGTTTGATCCAATGCAGGACAGGGAAGATAAACAATGTTCCAAGAGGATTTCTAAAGTGAGATATTCTCAGAGGGGAAATATATATGTAACATGCTATGAGCTTGTCTTAATGAATCAAAAAAAAAAAAAAAAGCAGTGTTAAAGGTATGAATTCTTAAGTTGAATGAGGTATGAATAAAGGCATGAATGCCATGCTCTGATTAACCCAGCTATGTCCATTAACAGGAAACATCAGTGCAATGTGTCCAGGGTAGAACCCCTCCTTCTGCAGGATTTGGGGAGAGAGCGGGACAGAGTAGAGTAGGCAGTAATTGAGTAGATTGTTTCATCTTCCAAATGTTCTAAAAAATCCAGTCTGTGGTGAGTATGGGTTGTGACCACATGCTTCATTTCCTTCCTTAGAAAGGTCATGTCTTTGCAAAGATACTTCGTGAGCAATTCCATTCCTCTTTTTACAGGGACATCCAGTTTTCAACTCCAAATGCTAAGCCCTGACAGCATGAAAGGAAAGGAAAGAATATGGAGAGGAAAAGAGCAGAAATTCCACTCAGCTTCCCCCCCTCCCACCCACCACCCCAGCCCGACTAGGTGGGCTGGTAACCACTAAAAATTAAATAGCTGAGGTTTTCAAAATGAAAACAGAACATTTCCACAATTATAAAAACAGCTCTAATACTGTAAAACTCCTTGAACTCCAAACAAATTATTTGGGAGGGTATGGAGCCTGGAAGGTCTTTCAAATTTCTTATTAGAATGGAGATTACTTAGAGCTTGTGGCCAAATCACATACAATTTGACCCAATTCTTTGCCACCCTTTCACATCATTTGATATTAGGCAGAAACTATTGTTCCAATGCTGAAATTCATTATCCTCTCCTGCAGCCAAGGCCTGGCTGGGAAAAGTCCCCGAGACCTGGCTTTCAACCTCTTATTGCAGCCATAAAGGTGGTCTTTTCTGCCACCTAGAGGAGAGATGGCAGCATGGCATGTGAGTCACCCGGAGGAAAATTAAATACAGCTGAATAATTGAATGAGAGGGCAAGTTGAATCAGGGGTCACCATCTGTTTGACTAGAATTGTTGGCACATTTCAGCTAAGCCTCGTGCGCCTCGTAAACATACTTACAGTTATCATAGCTTGCCGTTGCCCTAAAATAAAAGAAAATTGGTCCAAAAATAAGCCTGAACTAATTAAACATATACCATCTTGTCGTCATGGAGACCAGAGTTAAGGTCACCAGTTTCTCGTGGCATTCAGGAGGGTAGTAGTGCCAAAAAGAGACAGATGATTCTTTCACCTCCTGGAGAGAGGGCATCTCAGGGGCTGGAGGTGATGCCTGGATGGTGGCCAGAGGGAAAGAGGGTGCCACTGCCCCTATTCCCCATGCCATTCTTCCTGGGCCCTAGAGGAGGCAGAGAGGGAGAGCAAGAAAGAAAGACACCATCTTTGCAGACCCCAGAAGCAGGGCCGGGAGGGACCCCAGGTGCCCCCTGCCAGCGTTACTTAATGTTATGCCCAACTGGCACGTTTGCTGGGGGTGGGGAAGGCATCTTTCCAAAGAAATGGGTGTCACGTCTGAATTGTATCCCTCTGCCAGCTTCATCTGAGATCTGGTCGTTTCCCAAGAATCTAGATGGGGCTGGTTTGCTTGCCTGTGTGAATTATACTGTGTTTGCGTATGCGCACAACCAGCATGAATGTATATTTTGGGAGAGAAACAAATTCCGATTGTACATCTCATAATTCCTCTTAATAGATCACTCCTACCTTGAGGAAATGCACACCTGTCCTAACGTCCTTAGCACACAGTGGGTTTACACTAGAGGCAACTGGGGACAGGCTATGTGCAGACCCCAAACTTGGGCTCAGGAATTGGGGTTTAGAGTCAAGGTGATACCAGTGGTTTGGAGATTTGAAGAGGCAGCTTTTCTGCCCTGGGACCCTCAAGCCCCTTACCACAGTGAGGCCTCTTTCCCCTCCCGCCTGGCTCACCAAGACTGCCCTGTCTTTCCCCTTCCCTTTCATGCTGTCGATTATGCGCAAATCACTTAGGAAAGACACAGTGGAGTGACCCCAACTTCAGGGAACCTCCTCGGGGACGCAATTAGCATCTGTTGTATCCCACGTTGGCTGGGCTGACACTATCGCGGCCTCCAGAGGTGCTGTTCTGTCTCACACGGTGGAGATGCTATGGGGAGGGGGGTACAGAGAGATCAGAAGGTGGAAATGGACAGGAGGGCTCCAGCCACTCTGTTCCTAAGTAATTAGGACCCATCACATGAGGCTGGTTTGCACCAGTCTCCCACCTCATAAACCAGGCTGCAGTCTGGCTTCCTGGAATCCACATTAGGACGATAGGCGAGTAAGATAAAAGAAAACATTCAACACCGCCAGTACCTGCTGGGCCAAGTGGGGTGCTGCCCTCAGAGCTGGGAGGAAGGGTCCTTTGGCCGCAGGCTGCTTCCAGGCCGGCACCCTGGCATAAGCAGGTGAGAGACACTGAGGAAGGATTTGTTCCACTTTGTTCCAAGAGCTCTCCCTTTTGCTGTCCTTTCTGCTGGGGACGCCCCCCCTTCCCAGCTCAGTTGCTCCCTCCACCGGGAAGTCCTCTCTGACGCTCCACAGCCCACTGTGCTCCTTCTGCCTCCGCGCTGAGCACACACAGTGTCACAGCTGCCTGTGTCTTACACTTTCATCCTCGGCACCACGCGAAGGCCTGGCACCCAGCTCTGCCTGAAGCCTGGTGAATCAAGACCCTTCTAGGTTATCTGCCAGGGGCAAACGGAGCAGTGACCCGCTCCATGGGTCTCAGTCTCGAAAATAGATTTTTCAAATCTGTAGAGGATTCCAGAGCAAGTGGGGTTTCCCCTGGAGTACAGAAAAGCAGGCAGGGGCTGTTGCAGAGCTTGGGAGATGTACAGGTTTGGGGTGGGTGGAGGACATACCTGGCAGGTGTTCCGTAACAACTGTAAAATGATGACTGTAGCCTGAACAAGTTGGGGGCAGAGGGGGCAGAGCCTTCACGTGGGTCCCTGCCTCTCCCTTCCTGGTTCCTGTTATAACAGAGCGGAGCCAGGATGGTCCCCCTGCTCGGACCTGCCAGTGTTTTCCCTGTTCAACCTGACCCTTCTTCAGCTGTGCCACCCACCCCTCCCTGTCCTGTGGCCCCTGTCCCTCCCTGCCTGCTGCAGGGGCCTGGGCCTTTGCGGGAATGCGCAGTAGAGGCAGGGACCTTGGGTAAACCGAGCCCAGGTAACCCAGTGGAAGGAAACTCGCTCACCTGTGCACCAAGCAGGTAACTCCAGCTCCTGATGCGGGGCGGGGTAGGGGGAACGGTGGTGGGTATCCCAGAGACCCCAGCCCTGTCCCAAGGTGCAGCCCAGCTCAGGTTGACCGCTGCCTTGCAGCAAATTAGGCTGAGGGTTGCAATACCTCTAAATTTTCCAGAGGAGCCAAGAATGCAGATTTTTATGTGAAATCCCTTGAGTTTTAAATGTTAACTACCAATTCCAGGCTTTCAAAGGCTCTGTGGGGGCCAAGCCACCCGGGTGTGCAGAGCACACCAGGAGCCAACACACACCTGCCTGTAACCTTCCTACTGAACCTGCGGGCAGGGCACCTGATCCCTGACCTTGACACTCAGCCACGCCCTCCCATCCCCTCCCTGCTGGTCCACGCCCAGGGCCCCGCCAGGATACCCCACCAGCCTCCTCTGTGCAGGAAGGATGCTCCAAAGGGGGAGGGAGCCACACAGCCTTGAGCCCCCAGGCGCCCTCGGGCCACCCGTGGGCCTGGTGCTCACCCAGCAGGCTCTGTTTCGGCCGCAGCCAGGAACACCTACCACCTGCACCTTTCTCCTTCGCCCTGGGCGTCTCCTCAGTAATCCAGCCAAGGGCACCGAAGCTGCCCTCTGTTCGTTCCGAGATTACTGTAGAGCAGCTGTTAAGGGGAAAGCGCCATTGATGATCCACCTCATGGTTGGATTAACTTTCAAAAATAAAACATCAGGCCGGTGCCCGGATAAAGGGAGTCCTGAGCCTGTACTGAAGTGGCCTCCACAGCTGCTTGGCAGCAGGATTTAGGGCTCGGATGCCATTCCACCCCTTTCTTCTACAGGGAAGCATAGCTCACCTGTTGCCAGGAAAGGAAGTCACTCCCGCTGGGCTGGCTCAGTCCTGAACAGGGACCTCCGTGATCCACGACACGCCCCTCCCTTAGCTCTGAAGGAGGATTTAATTGACAGATTGCTGAAGAGCAGAAAGCAAACATAAACTCTCGGCAGTAAGGGAATGGGTGTGGAGGAGGTTGTGGGGAGACCTGGGAGCCCCAGGAACCCGGGACAAGCTCCAGAGCAGAAGGCCGCTCCAGGCCCTGTTACACCCTCCAGGCTCTGGCGCCGAAGAAGGCTCATTCCAAGCTCATTTCCAACTCCTGAGCAGAAGAATCACCTGGTGGGGGAGGGGAGGCGCAGCCTTGGCAACGCAGATTCCCAGGCCCTCGGCCTCAGCATCATTGTAGGAAGGTGGTAGGATTCAGGATGTATCCCGAGCCCTGGGGTGACTCTTAGCTCGGTCAGCTGGGGAACATGCACCCTGCCCTGTCCAAAGGGTCCAGCAGCCAGTGCAGAGGCTGGGGTTGCAGCTCAGGGCCCGCAGTTTGAAAAGCATTGGGTTTCCTCTTGTCTCGGGTTCCCACAGTCACCGGGGCTGTGAGCTGAACTGGGTCTGGTAGCTCGTTCCCAAGAGGCGACGTGATGTATGAAGGGCCAACTGGGGGTGGGGGGACCCAGCCTAGTGCACAGCTGTGCCCATGGCCAGAGTCAAGGGCTGGACAGCTCTCCTCTCAGCTCCTCTGGCCTCTGGCCAAGGCCAAGATGGAGGCCTCGGGAGGGAAACCTTACAGCTCGTGAGCCTCTCTGACCCTTGCCAGGGTCCCTGACCCCTGGAGCTGAGCCTGCACCACATCCTGAGCACCTCTCACTCATCCCCAGAAACTGGCCTGGCCTTTTGCAGCAGAAAGCTGCGGATCGTCACGAGGTTGTCTGCGGGCACCTGAAGACACCTTCTCTTGGCTTCTCTTGGTCGTTGTTAATTCCTTCTAGATACTCCACATACTGTTATTTCGTGGGCCCTCCCAGGCTGAATTCTCACCTCAAGCCCTCTCGACCCATTTTGTTTCTTAAATAGAAACTCTCATTGACTGCTCAAGCTTTTGACACTGTCCACCACATCTGGGAGAGGTCTCTAAAACTCTGCCTCTTCCGCTCCCAGGGAAGAAAACGTGGTGACTCAAGGTGATGCCAGAGGCTGCCCATGCTTCCACCCCGTGAGCCCCGTGCCCAGAGGAGACAGGAGCCCCAGGCCCTGTCCAAGAGTCTTTGCTCCCACTCAGGGTTCACTAAATCCCCCCAAACCAGAGAGGGTGGCCTACACAAAGGGCACTGCCTTGGATCCAGGCTTTGTGCCCAAGTCCTTGGGGCTTTGAAAAGGATTTCCTGGTGCCAAAGAAGACAAAATTCACATACGACGGGAGAAGTTGGTTGTCTAAGTCTCTGCCGTCATATACAATTCACAAAATGTGCAGTTATCTCTCTGCAGCTTCCACGGGTCAGGCTCAGACAGGTCAGTGTGCTGCCAACGTTCCTGCTCCCAGGGAAGCTGTTCCCACCGAGACGCCATGCCGGGAGCCACGTCCCACACCGGAGAGAGCGGACGCCCTCCCCACAGTCACCTGCGCTAAGATGGAAGCGCTGTGGCCGCAGCTGGTGTGGACAGCCCGATGGCCGCATGTGGGCCCCCAGGGAGGTGAGTGACCAGTGCCCCATCCTTGCAGCCTGCGATTTGCTCTGTAGGTTCATCACAAGCTGACCGGGAGCCTTTGAGAGGACGAATTAACAGGACCCACGTAACACCTGCACACCGGTCACCTGGCTGTTGAGACAACGTCTACTAAACTAAGACAAAGCTGAGAAGTGGACAATCCCCAGCTGACTATGAGAACAGAGCCGGGTCCGTGAAGCCTAACTCTCCCCCAGCACTGGCCGGCTGTCTGGTTTCTCCACAGACCCAGCCTCCCCCAGCCTCAGAGTGATCAAGGCAACCCACGGGATACCAATCAATGTTTACTTAATTGGGCTCCTAATCCTTAAGAAACCATTTCTAGAAGCTTCAAAACTTTCTTCAGTTGTAGAGAAAGCATCAGGTGTTGTCTCCCACAAAACCCTGCTCCCTGAAAACTATTCCCTTTTGCCTCAAAAGAAACTTTTGAGAAGAGACTTCCATTTAAGTCCTTGTTAAAAGAACTTCCTGCAAGAGTTTCCTCAAAAATATATTAAAATTATTTTCATAAAATGTGTGTTGAGAGGGCTTCCCTGGTGGCGCAGTGGTTGAGAGTCCGCTTGCCGATGCAGGGGACACGGGTTGGTGCCCTGGTCCAGGAAGATCCCACATGCCGCAGAGCGGCTGGGCCCGTGAGCCATGGCCGCTGAGCCTGCGCGTCCGGTGCCTGTGCTCCGCAACGGGAGAGGCCACAACAGTGAGTGGCCCACGTACCGCAAAAAAAAAAAAAAAAAGAAAAAAAATGTGTGTTGAGAAAAGACAAGTCTAATTCTCACAGGCTCCATTATTGAAGCAAAAATTAATATTTGTACTGTTTCTAAATTGGAATAAACTTGCAAAGATGCAAACACCGTCCTATATCATAATCTATAAAGCAGTCACAAATGTTCAATCAACTGTAAAAATGATTTAAAAATCTACTTGAATAATTTTATTAAACTGATTTAAAATCATATTTTTTGCTACCTTCATTTATTAACTGCATCTCCAGCAACAATGGGGTTATAGTGGATTTTTGCAAATACAGATATGTTCCCAAATAATGTTGTCAATGAAAAGACTCCCCTCTCCTGGTTGGCATGTGACTTCCTGGCACATGGCAAGGAGAGCGGACTTGCCAGGTGAAAGCCACATTATCTACATGTCCACAAATGGCCATAGAGTCCAATCAGCACACTTAAGATTTTATGCACAGAGTTCAAGTTCATATTAATGCACAGCAGAGAAAAGGACACCATTTCCTGTGAGCGCACAAGCACAAGAGTCTACCACCGAAGACCCCAAGTGCTCTGAATTTCCCAGTTACAGTGTTTGCAGTTTAAAGGCAAGCATGTATCTGTGTGAGAGCTCACTGCTGAATACCCATACCATGGAGAGAAGCTCCCAGAGGACTATAATCTCTCCAGCCCTGAATGTGCCTCCTCTGGGTGCAGAACGGCTAGACCATGGAGGTCAACCAGTGCCCCATCCTTCCTGTGGGTGCACAGAACTCAGAGTGCACTCACTGCCTTTGCCTCTGAAAATCAAGGGGAAACAGAAGTCTCTAGCAGAGAATGCAGTCAGGAAGCTGCCCAGCTCTGTCTGTTCCCCCCGGGGCCCTCTCCAAGTCTTCCTCCCACTGGCTATGAGGCTACAGAAACCTGCTTTGGGTCCATCAGTGGGGATTCTAGGCTCACTACACCTTGAACACTTGAGTCAGCAAACTCCAGGGCAAGTTCATTTACTTATCTACACTGCAGAAATGGAGATGAGCGGTCCCGATCCCAACAGGAATCTCTGCACAGGAGTCTGGCGGGACCCAGCATCTCAAGGCACCTCCAGTTCCCCAGATGTGGGACAAAAGGACTCCAGGACTGATAGGCAATGTCCTATAGATGCTACAGGAAGTAAAACCGTAAAATAGGAGGCAAGAGAGGGAAAGAGCCCCAGGAGGCTTCGGACTGTTATCTGTGTCACTTGGGGACCCCTGAAAGCACAGCCTCCCAGCCACCTTCAGCTGCTATGGTTTCTCAGGGGGAAGGGGTTTGGCAAGGCAGGAAGGTGGGCAGGGGGCCCATCCCTGTGCCCAGCAGCCACCTGTCATCTCCTCCTGGGACCTGAGCATGGCTGCAGGGTGCCCTCCCTGTCTCCTTGTCTCTCGGGTCTAAATGCCACAGCCACCTCCCGCGAGCACGGATACAGCACATGAGGTCACTTCTCTCCCTGGCCGCAGAGGCATGCTTGGCCAGGAGGCAGGACAAGCAGGAAGTGCCCGAGAGTGAATGTCCCCAGAAGTTGCCCTCAACCCACAGTGGGTGGCGATTTGAAGGCCAGCATGGCCCCCCCCTCCGTGGGGGTGACTCTGATGGGTGTTCCCCCCAAAGCTCCAGTTGCCCCCCGGGGCTTGATAAAGCACTCTCTGACCCCTTCCCTGCAGGTCACCAGCCCACACCACGTGAATCCTTAACTCAGTTTCTGATTCCGGAGAAACCTCTGCAAGAGAAGGGGAAGCAGAATTCCAGAGGAAGAGAGTCCTCTACTTGAAGTGAATGGCATCCACTTATTTAAATTTTAATTTTTATTTTACATTGGGATATACTTGATTTACAATGTTGCGTTAGTTTCAGGGGTACAGCAAAGTGACTCGGTTATATACATACATACATCCATTCTGTTTCAGATGCTTTTCCCATATAGGTTATTACAGAATATTGAGTAGAGTTCCCTGTGCTATACAGTAGGTCCTTGTTGGTTATCTATTTTATGTATAGCAGTGTGTATATGTTAATAGCTTCCACTCCGCCTGACACTTTGCCCACTCCCTCCCCATCCCCTGGTGGCCTGTGCACAGCGACGCCAGCACCACTCCAGACAGCGGCTCCTCCCAGGACTGAGTGACACCAGTTCTCACTGAGAAGCAGCATCGCCTGACAGAGCTCCATCCCCAGGCCCCTAAATCCTCCTGCTGCTACCCTGTGAGCCCGCCTTTCCCAGATAAATATTTCAGAGTACTTCATCTCTGAAACACAATGTCTGCCTCTTGGAGATGTCATGTGACCCTTCAGATCATTTCCCCCCAAAGTTAATTTCTGTGATGAATGCAATATACTCAAACCCATAAATCTGACTGTCTGAAGGATTCAAATTAGGAATTATTGACAGCTGATGGAACCCAAGTGCAGAGATGAAGCGGGTTTTCTCATCTGTCTATCTAAACGTTGGAATGTGTATTGATTAAAATATGACACGCTACAGAACCCAACATAAATCTAAACTCTATTAGATTAACACGAGCATTCAATTAACATAAAATGACAACGTAGGAGAAAGGGGCTGTGTGTCGGTCACCAGTAATATTTTAGCCATAAACATGGGGAACCTGAAATTGGGAGGTGTGTCTGTCAGGGCTGTGTGCTGTGGGAGGGTGTGGGAGGGGCGAGCCCAGAGGCAGGAGGAGATGGGCACAGCTCCCTCGGCCAGAGACACAAGGAGGAGGAAAGGTGGACGAGGCTGGCTGGGAAGAGTCTCTTTTTCCATCACTTGTATTGAGTTTGGACCTGCCGAAGCCAATGCAAGGGCACTGCTTTTGTGGTGGCTGTGCGGACCCGGGCGGGGAGGCCAGGATGCAAGTGTTAGCTTCTAAGATACAAAGTGGACACCTTGGTTGCATTTAGGACCCCAGTGTGGGGCATCTAAGGTTGTCCCCTGGGGAGGAGAGCAAAGATTTGAAAATAAACTGGAAGATGAGTACTTGAGTCAGGGAAGAGAAGGACCACGTAGAAAAACAACGAAAGAAGCTGGATGTCTGCTGCACCTCCGAAGTGCCGGCCTCAGCCCCAGCTCCTCTCTATCCTGTATCACGTGCACCATCCTGGAAGGGTCCTGGAAGGATGGGAACGGAGGCAACCGAGGCTCCAGAGGTGAGGCTCCCATGGGTCACAGACACGTTCCCACTTATGCCAAAGGCTCCCTGGGTCTCTGAAGCTGCTCTCCAGCCACGGATCACCCTGGATTGAAGTGCCAGGGTGTTCCCTCAATCAAGCAAGGGTGGAGATTGGTTTATAAGTGCCCAGCTTCCGTGGTCCTCAGTGGGCCAGCCCGGGCGCACACCCCACGTGGGTCCTCAGAGGGTCCCCAGCAGGACTGAGACCCTGTCCCCCACCTTCTCCGAAATGCACCCGTCTCGGCCCCTCCCTTTCCTGCCTCCTGTCCCCACCCCAGCCTCAGGCTTCCCGGGATCGTCTCCTGAAAAGACTGCCTGTGCCGGAATCCTTGTCTCAGGTCTGAAGCTGCGAGAATCCAAGCAGAGGATTAAGGTCACAGTAATAAGTGGGGAGCTGGTTTTACTTGTTTGCTTGTTTGTTTGTTTTCAAGCCAAGGCTTCTCAACGTTGCTCTCCGTGCTCTTTCTAACAGATCCTCAAGCTAGGAACTGAGTGACCCAGGACTGTAAAATCATTACATATAAGGAGGAGCTGGGGGGGGGGGGGGCTGCACCTCTCAGCTTTGATCCTGTTTTCTGGACAACCTTCAAAATGCACTTTTCTGTAGAAATAATGCCCCAAATCTAATTTGATGGTCAGCCCTCAAAACTCTTTTAGCACCTAGTAGATATGCTCGCTCATTGTACTACTGCAGACATGTGTATTAATGTATAAGATATTACATTTGATGGCACAAGGCGGGAGTATAGGGGACGGAGCTTGGCAGTGGTGGCCCTAGTGCACCCTGGGGCACAGTAACCCGAGTCTCCCTGTCTCCGGGTAGTTGCGGCCTCTCCAGACACACAGATATCTCCAGAGGAGGTGGCGTGCACCGGGGATCATTCAGCAGAAGCTCTGAGCTGCAGAACAAAGGGAAGCTGCTTCCCTCTGACTAGGTCCAATTTCTCCTGCCATGTAATCAATCTTGTTTGGAAATAAAATATTCTTGACCCAAGTGAAGACCTGGACGGCCCAGTGAGTGGTGTGACCTTGGCTGGGTGGGTAGGGTTCCCAGGGGTCAACAGACCCCAGCCCTCAAGAGTCCTGCTGAAGTGTGAACTTCTAGGCTTCTTATGGGCAGCCTCTCTGGTGCTGGAAGGGCAGCCCTGTTCCCCAGCTGGGTGCCCACAGGACCTCCCAGGATCCTTCCTGCTGCATTAGGCCTGGAAGGATGCTCTTAGCTGTTTGTTCATCACTGCGGCAAACGTCTACAGAACGTCTGTTTATACCTAGTGCTTCACGAGGCAGCGCAGGTGCTCATGAGTTAGACACACCCCACCATCGCCGCAAACCGCCCACCTCCGCCTTCTCTCTGGTCGCTGAGGACAAGCCACCTACCTCCAGTTTGAGGCCAGGTCCTCACCATGCTTGGTACCTCCACCCTGCCCTGTTCTCCCTCCTCCCCCAATTATCCCTGCCCTTCCCCTCTACATCCCAGAGCCGCTCAGACGAGGCCACCAGCATCTCCTTTGGGTTGATGAGGTCTCCAGGACCTGGCCGCCATCTCTCTGCAGCCCTGACCCCTGTCCCTGCCTCTACCCCCTAAACTGTCCTCTTGCTTCAGCTCCAGGACATACCTGTCAGCCCCGAGCTGTGCCGTTCACTGCGTGCTGTGCCCTCAGCTGGGACGCCCTCCGTCGCCGTCACCTCGCTCCTCCCTCCAGAGCTCAGATTGGCACTTCCTTCAGGAAACTTCTTTGACCCCCTTCCCCAATCTCGGGCCTGAATATATGTCACTGGGGCACAGCCCAAGGGCACCTCTTACGCACTCACACACCTGCACACGCTATCTCCTTGTGAACAGGAACAAAGGTTTGTCCACCCTCGTTTTGCCAGGGCCTGTCCCGGGCCTGACATGCATGTGTGTTGAGTGAATGAGAAATGGTTGAATGATTGAACAAGGGGGTGAGTGTGAGGGAAGAGGCCTCAGAAGAGGTGCGAGGTGGGCCCTGAGGGTGAGCGGGATCTGATGGGGGAGAAGAACGGAGGACACAGGAGCAAGATGTGGCTGTGAAATTGGGGGAACTGATGGAATGTGTGTCCGTGCGCGGTCCCCGCAGCCAGCCCCAGGGATACAGCAGGACAGGCGGATGCTGCCTCCGCACCTGCACGTGCTGGCGGGACTGGACCCCGGACGGCTCCTGCCTTCAGACCTGCCACGGGGACACTGACGAACCAGGGGCCACTCCGGAAAGGTCTCCTGGGGCCTGACTGAACAGGGAGAGTATTGAACATGCTCCCCCAATAAAACAAGGCAAAATTCTCTTCATTGTGAATAACCCACTAGCCACTACCAGCCTTCCGGAATCTCCCAGCATCTCACCTGGCAGGGCCTAGGGTATAACAACGATGTCAGTAATAATAGCCTCTGTTGCAAAATTCTTACTGTGTACCAGGCATCAGGCTAAGAGCCTTCTCTGCGTGCATCTTCTCAGTCAAGCTACATGTCTGTCCTAAGCTAGAGCAGTAATTGAGAGCCTACGAGTTTTACAGGCAGAACACTGCAGCCCAGAGGAGTGCAGTGGCTTTCCAAAGACACACAGCTAACAAGGACAGTATTCGAACTCAGGCAGCCCAACCCCTGAGGGCATGCACCAACTTCCCTCCTACCCCACCTGTCTTGAAAAGCCCTTCATCCTTGTTGGTGGGATCCCAAGGATGGAGAGGGACTCCAACTGTAGGTCCAGCCTCCCACGCCAAGGCACTCAGCCCAGGCCAGGCCCAAGGCTAAGGCACCTTGAATCTGAGCCCTTTCCCACTTGCGGAAAATGACCAGAGTCGGAGACACGGCTTTGGGCAGATGTGGGTCTGGACATGGTGAGAAGACTGGGCCCAGCTCTTTCATCAGCCTGTTTTCCTGCCTTCTGTGAGAGGAGGGGACAGCTCTGTCTTGCCCTCATCATACCCTCAAACTTTGTACACAGCAGATGCTCCGTGAACACATAATTGAACAAAGTGATTAACCTGATGTCTTTTCTCCTTTAATTGTTTCCAAGAGTAAGAGCACTTTTAGCCCCGTATCTTTTCCCAACACCCCAGTGATGGATTATATATTAGTTGAACCCACCTACCCCTCACAACCCCTCTCACAGAACAATCTCCCAGGTTTTCTAAAAAGGGAGCCCATGCCTTCTGCGTGCCTCGGGCGCCCTCTGGTGGCCATCTTGGATTCCCAGCACCAGGTCTTTGAACAGGAAGAGCGAGCGGTCTGGACCTCCCCACCTGCCTGCACAAGTGGCCTGCAGACCCAGACTCTCCAGGGACCTGTCCCTTCTTTCTTCAGTCAGGCTGGACACTGAGGCTGAGTCCTCAGGGACGCCGACGGCGGACAGGCAGCCTCCCTGAGAGAGTGGGTGTGTGGGCGGCCCCTCCCGCAAGCAGGGCACTCTGGGCTGCCAGCCGACTCAGAGGGTTCTCGGAACACATCTGCTCAGCTCAGCCTGCCAGGTGTCCAGTTTGGGGGAGCAAGTGAGGAACAGAAATGGGGGGACCTGGCTGGACAAGAGGCATTTCCCAAAATTGCTCGTAGTTCCTCTCCAAAACTGGACCCTTGCTCCCACCAGCGTGGGCATCACCTCCAGTGACAGCCTGAGCACTGCCCCTGCTGCGCCCCACCGCCACCCCAGGAACGGTCTAGCGGGGCTCTAAGAAGCCTCAGGCCCGCCCCATTGATAACTCCGTGGACTACCTTGGCAGTGATGCCCCAACACGTAAGCGCTCCCCAAAGCCTCCTGTTGCTGCTGCCCATGCAGAGCCTACACTCCCCGAGCTGAGACGGTGGTCAGCTTCTGCTTTTCAGGGACCTGGCTTCTTCTTCTGGACATTCAAGGTGAGATCCTTTTCCTAATTCAATGGAAGCTCCTCAGGTATCTTGCACTTTGCACCAGCCAAGACTCGAGCACACGGGAAGCCCTCAGGAAACTGAGCTGGGCTGAGGAGGTGGGCTTGGTGGGCATGCTGACAGCCTCCATGATGATGGCAGCTAAGGGCTTTCCACCAGGCCAGGAACTGGGCCCTCCCATGCTGTCCCTTCACATGGCCAGGAAGTGGTGGTGGGGGGGGCAGCTGTGACTCCACCTTATAGAAGGGACACACACGACCTCTGAGTTGTATCAGCAGCAAGAGGAAGGGCAGAAGAGGAAGCCGGCCTCCAGACCCCAGCATAGACTTAGGTCAACCCTAAAGCAAGGAACTGGGATGCAGCTTAAGTGCTGCCTTTCCTTAGACCTTTTTGGGGCTGCAGTGACCTCCAACCTGGACCCCAGGGTCCTGGATGGAACCCCCCGGGGCTATACTCAGGAAGTGCTCCCCATACCTCCACACACTAAGAAGTGGCTGTAGCCTGGCCAAGGATATGCTGTGTGTTGTGGAAAAACGTCTAGAAAATTCCCATCGTTGGCCCAGAGATACTGGAACCATCCTGTAGCAAAAGGAGAGTCAACCTCAACCCTCAACCCCCAAAGAAGAGCTATTTAGATCTTTGGGTCAAGGTCAGGAACTGCCACTCTAGGGGCCCTCAGCCAATCGTGGAAGAGCATCTCTAGGGCAAGCATTCTAATTTTGCAAAAACTGTTTCCTGGAGAGGGAGAAAATGTGTCCAAGACCATTACCATGAACCAAGGAATTAAATGTTTGTCTAATATTGCATTTAACATCCAAGAGGCATCCAGATAGCTCAGGGCAGTTAGCTCTTCTAAGGAGCACCGCAGTCATTTCAGAGGCAAATTACATGCCCATCGAAATAAAATGCCTTGAAATGATGGTGCCCTGCAGATGTGATTTCAAATCTGACTCTACTGATTACCAGCTGTGTGACCTTAGACAAGTTACTTAACCTCTCTGAGCCTGTATTTCCTTATTTGTGAAATGAGGCTAATAATAATTCATACTTCACAGGGTTTGAAGATAAAATAGTCCAATGTTTATGAAGCTCACAGCACAGTACCTAGGACACTGTAGTCCTAAAGACATGCTGCGTATGCTCTGCTGTTCACTATTATAATCTGCTACCACTACCACTGTCATAAATGGGCTGGTAGGTGTTCATGTGCCACTTTCCACTAAGACAATGTGACATGCTCCAGGCTTCTGGCATTCATTTAGTCTGGGAACCTGAAAATTGGGATTATTTTATTTCTTACTATTCAAAAAAAAAAAAAAAAAAAACTAAAAGCTAGTCTTCTGACATTGTTTTATATACAGTCTTCGTCAGTTACTTCAATTAACCTTGATTCAGGTCTGCGGGGGCACTTTGTCACCTTGGGGTCTCCTATACCTCCACCTCACCCCTGGCAGGCAGCTTTGGCAGGGAAAAGGCCTCCTAGACTGATGGACACAGGGCCAGGAAACAGGAGCGGAGAGCCCCTGGAGGGGAGGGCACACTCATACAGCCCAGGTCCCCCTCCCGCACCCAACGGCCTGGAGTTCCCCGGGCACAAGTCCCTGCTCTGCTACTGGGTCAGGCCACAGCACCTCTGAACCTCAGTTTCCCTTTCCATGAAATGGGGATAATCACACCTGCCCGAGGAGTAAATGAACTAACGTGGAGACAGTGCTCGATGCTGAGGAGGCCTGGAACACAGCAGGCGTCCAATGAACAGTCATTGCTGTTATGATCTTGCACGGCCCTAACAAGGGTAGCTTGACATGAAGTCCCCGACTCACAGGACAGGCCACAGTCATGTCAGAAGTGGGCCATCCTGAGGTAGGAGATAGATGGGCTCCTGGGCCAGACAGCTGGTGTTTGTCAAGTGGAGTACAATTGAAGCTTTTTTCTCACCCAGACCCTCCAAGGACAGAGCGAGAGGCAGCAGCTGAGCTCTGCTGAAGTAAAGAGATAAGGTGCCCGCTCCGGAGGTCAAGGAAAACTTCCCTGTCTGCACATGCGCAGGAAGGCTCCTTGGGGGTCAGAAAAGGAGGGGGCGCCACCCCATAATATGTGTGGACACGCACCCACAGGCCTCTGTGGCGGGATCCATCTTAGCAAAAAGTTGCGCACGCATCTTGGGGAGGGTCCTAGGACCAGTCAGGTGTGAAAAAAGAAAAGAGATAATTAGCTAAAGTAAACAAAGACCCGGAAGGACTGTCCTATATAAGTGATTTAAATCATGTCTTTACTGCACCCCTCATTCAGGACGCCTGCACTCCTCTCCAGGTATGTATCTCTGCCTCGCTTCTGACTTAACTGCGCTTCTGCTCATTAGAGAGAATGCCCGTACCCTTTCTCTCTAGGTGTGTATCTCTCCCCTGCTTCTGTCTTAAATAAACAGACTGCTTCTCTGTGTGCTCTCCCATACATTGTGCTATGTCTTCCATAATGAACTTTATACCTGTTTTTACAGTTTATGCCTCCTTGAAACATTCTTGCTTTCAGTGGGGGTAAGAGCTAGGGCCACTTTGCTTCTAGCCTCTAACCCCCAGCGGCCTAGCGGCTAGGATTCCAGATTTTCATCCAGGCTACCAAGGTTCAATTCCTGGGCAGGGGAACTGAGATTTCTCTTCAGGACCGCTCACTACTGTCTCTCTGAGAGCACCTGGACTGCCCTGAGGGGCAGAGGGCACTCAGCGCCTGCGCCTTGTGGCCCAGGGGACATGAGTCTGCTGCCACCACACCTTCTGAATTTTTCAGAGAGATAGTCTGTTATGCTCTGTTAAATACCTTGATTTTTTTTTTTTTTTTTTTTGCGGTACGCGGGCCTCTCACTGTTGTGGCCTCTCCCATTGTGGAGCACAGGCTCCGGACGCACAGGCTCAGCAGCCATGGCTCACGGGCCCAGCCGCTCCGCGGCATGTGGGATCTTCCCAGACCGGGGCGCGAACCCGTGTCCCCTGCATCGGCAGGCAGACTCTCAACCACTGCGCCACCAGGGAAGCCCAAGACCTCGGATTTTAAATGTGGGCAAATGTGTTTGTTTTTAAACAAATAGAGCAACTAAAACTAGTCCCTGGGCCCCAGCTCTGAGGCAGGTGTGGGCTCCTGGGGATTCTACTCCTCCCAAGGTACAGGGCTGTTCCTGACATCCACGCTAAGGCTCAGAATGCCTGGTGCCCAGAGGGAGCGGAACAGATTGCATTTTAGCCTAAACAGACATGTGAGCCTCATTGCTGCGCAGAGACCGCCATCTGCTGGTGGAAGGAGGTGAGAGCAGCCAGCGCCTGCCAGCATCCCCAGAAAGGATCAGGGGCAGGGTGGGCAGGAAGAGGAGGAGGAGAATGATGCCCAGCCTAGCCAGGACCCTATCGGGGAAGGACCCCAAGAGAAGGGCCCGAGCCACACAAGGCATCGAGGACGAGAAGCAGCTAAGGCATCAGTCCCTGGGACCACGAGAGAAGAGGGAGGCAGGCCCGCACCTGCTTCTGGGAGGGGCACGGCCCGAGGACAGCGTCTCCTGGAGACACTGAGCCAGTGAGCACGCATGCACACATGTATCTGTGGCATGTTTACAGACAGGCACGCGTGTCTCTAGTTGATGACCTCTCCTTTTCCCTCGGCCCTCTGACCACACATGAACCTGCCTGCTGCCCAGGAGCCCCCCCAGAGACCAGGGCCCCAAAGGGCTCCACGTGACTGCCAATCCCTCACCTGCTTTGCAGGAGTGCCCTCGTCTAGCTGGAGGAACACCTGGCTTGGTCCCTCGGGGCTGGCGTGCCATGTCAATGCTCCAGCAGAACAAGTCTCCAGGTGAGATCAAGAGTTTACCCTTCCTGGGCCAGGCACATGGCCTTTGGACAGCTAGGATCTCCTCCGGGAGCCCTGTCCCACCGCCCTGGAGAACCCCAAGCCCAGGCAGGCAGGGGTGGGTGGGCAGCAATGGTGCTCCTCCTCCACAGGGCCATGCATCTCAAGGCTGGGCTGAGTTACTCCTCCCAGGACCTGCCCCACGGCCTGAACAGAGCAGCGGGGCAAAGTCTCCTAAGACAGCTCAGAAAACACTGCATTACTTACTGTTCTTTAAACTTTCTCCTTTTAAAAAATTTGATACGTTTTTTTAGATCCAAAAGAACATATCCTGTTGATTAACTGGCTTTGCTCTCCCAACACCCCCAGGAGGCACTCTTCTGCCCTGTTTACAGGTGGATAAGCGGATCCTGGAGTGGTTAAGGGAAGAGCTGCTGGGCCTAAGACTGGGCCGGCAGCCCGGGGCTCAGCACTCCCAGCTGGGAGGTGTCCAGAGGGCACACAGGATCAGAGATTTTTATAGCAGAACGCACTCTTTGATGCCAGCTGCACCGACTCCACAGGGAGCAGAGCGTGTTCAAAGACCTGGATTTTCTCCCCCACCCACACCCTCACTGAGTTTTCCCACTCTTGGATTAAAAACAAAAACAAATAAAAACAACTGCATAAATCACAGTTACTATGTGGCAGGGACTTTACATACATATATGATGTTCTAAGACAACTACCCATGGGAATAGGTGTTCTTATTTCCCCCATTTTTGGATGAAGAATCTGAGGCTCAGAGAAGTTAAGTAGCTGGCCTGAGATCACACAGACAGAAGAGTGAGGCCAGGGTCTGGTCCCAGTGATGGGATCAGAGCCCGCACATTCACCCTGTCCTCGGAAGCATCCTGGCACGATTCAAACACCAAGACTCCATGTTCCTGAAACACAGAGTGTTCCTAAAACAGCAGCCCAAGGTCAAAGTTATTACAGTGTATACAACTACAGTCACCAAGGGACAACCAGAACGGGCAGATTCTGCTAACAGCAGAAAAAGAGAGAAAGAGAAATTGAGAGAGAGAAGATATGAATTCCTCCAGATAGCACTGTTTGAAACCTTCCCATGATGAAATTAAAAGTGGGCCTTAAGTGATTTATTTTTTCAATCTGTGAATCTAAACAAACAATCTCTCTTCTAGGTACATCCATCATATGATCTCCTTCACAGCTGTGAAAAAATGCTATTAGTGCTTTCAAAGCAGTTTTATCGCAGATGAAAGAAGCCCCCCCCACAAAAAAAAAAAAATTGGCAACCGGAGACAGCCATATGCCTACTTGACCTAGGACCATAAGCCTGTTGCTCATTCCAGAGAGGGGATTAAGGCATTACTTTTAGTAAGTTGCTTTTCATATGGAAATTTCTTTTCATAGTAAAGATCTGCCTTTAATAGCATCATCCTAAAAACATGCCTATTTTTTAATTCCCTGATCATGGACATATAGATGTTCATAGTGTCTGCAAGCATATATTAATGTTAATTTCACCGTTCTCCTTTATGTTTTGTTAATGTCACAATCTGCTGTAAAACCTTGCCAAGTTTCTTAACTGTCATGTTAATTCCAAGACCTATTCTGCACTCTTTGACATTTCAGGACAAAACAAGGCAGTAAAAATAGATTAGAAACAGCTTATAAGTATTATAAAATCTGGAACTTTGCAGATGGCGGAATTAGGTCTGCTGAATGGAAATTTAGCAACTCTGAGCACAACAATATTAGAAAAGCCTATTCATTTCTAAGGTAAATATTTGGAAGGGGTTACATAATGGTGGCTAGAGGAGTGTGGGGAAACTTATAAAATGCAACAGAGTTATATTATTTTAAGCAACTTACTGGATACATATACCATATCCTGAAGAGTTTCAGGTTTCAAAGGTTTTCTCTACCATATAAATAAGGGCACATAGTAAGGGCTTGATTTTATTCATGGTCAGTTCAAAGATCACACAAATCATTTCACGCGAAGGATTTGTCTGCATTTTCCTAAGTTAAAGCAGAGCATTACTGTACTTCGATATTAAATGACACTACCACATGCTAAGAAATTTGCACAAACGGACAGGAAATTAGACACTGTTTTCTTAAACTGATTGCTAAAGAATGCACCCTGTTTAAATGTGCGCTATCCATTTCAAAGGGAAGCACTGGCTGATTTCAGGAAGTTTAAAATCAGTTCATGGAGAAGGAGGACAAAGTTAGGGTTAAATGTGTTTTTCTTCCCCTCACCACCCCCCCCCCCAGGGGAAACTATTTCTTTAAAAAAAAAAAAAAACTTTCCCCTTTTTCTTTAAGGGGAACTTATTATTTCCACCATCCTTGTTGAGTTGTTGATGAATAGTTCACATCCCTTGCCAAGCCCCACCCTCTGCCTTTTTTCTAAGCTCTTTCCTCATTATTTGCTCAATCTTTTTCCCACAGCCCCGACAGGCCGTCAGGGCAGCTTAAATACAGCAGAGTATTAACATGGGGAAATGGCTTTCAGTCCCCAATTGATCTCCTAATACGTTATGTTGAAATGATAATTGGTACACTCCTCACTGAAAAATAAGAGAGAAAAACTACTTTTCAGTCACCACAAGGTATTATCTTAGCTCATGTATTCAGAACTAACAGATACATTAAAAAAAAAAAAAGAAAAAATCCTATCCCCCCCATCTGCGGGAGAGTCTGCAGTCCGCAATTCTTTTCAGCTGACATAATCCAGATTGATTCGTTCAGCAGATAAAATTCAGGCCACTTCTGCCCTTTATGGGAGCAACATAATACCAGTCTGTATTCAGTAACAATGTAACATAATGGGATCGGAATGTGCAAAATGACTGTTCTTAAATTACTGCGCCTCACAAGGGCCCAACACAAGCTGGGGCTTAATGTAAAAAATCATTAGGCGCAGATTACTAAAGTGCTCCTGCATTAAGGAGGTCAAACCGAGCCTGTTTATGGTATTTTTCAGGACAGAAACTCTCTGCTAATATCTTGATTATGACTGTGTTCTGGGGGGCCCATCTCAGCACCCACAGCTCAGCACCGTGGCTTCCAGAGAGATGCTGTGAAATGGGGGCCGGGGGCGGACTGCACTGAAACAGGGGCCCGAGATGGGGTTGGGAGAGACTCCACAATCACAAACCATTTTCATGAAAGTTTGGTGAATCAAATAATTTAAGCTCTGAGCTATTAAGCTATGCTAATTTCAAGATCTTCAGGGGTTCGTTAGTAAAATATATAGAAGATGTGGAAAGTAAAGAAAAGCTTAAATACAGAATGAATAATGATCTCCCATCATCTCAATACCTAGAAATGACCCCTGGGCATTCCAAATGTAAATTCATCCCATCTTTTTTTTCTATGCAGAACTATATAATACGTTTTTACAGAATTTATGGTTCAAATACAGCTTTTCACTAAATGTTATAGGTACTGTCAATATTTCTCCATGTCATTAATTATTCCTCTGCAATATAATTTTATGGCTACATGGTGTTCCCTTCCTGTGGAGAAACCTAATTTATTTAACTTTATCCCTCTTCTTGGGCATATGGGTTGTTTTCTAAGTTTCCCCCGTTCTAAGGGATGTGACAATTATTATGTCTATAGAAAAATCTTTCCCCACACATCAGGTAATTTTCTTTGGATGAATGCCTAGAAGTGGAATTTCTGGGTAAAGGGGTTGCACATTTTATATCTATTTAACACATACGTTTCTTCCTTGGCCTCCAGAAATCTTGAAATTCATTTGTGCCACAATTGTGTACAGGACTCCATATTTCCAGGGATGGGCTCAGAACCCACTACACCCACTACACCCAAAAGCTTCAGCCTTTGCCCGAGCGACACAGCACAAAGATTTCTTGAACACTGCTGTGCCTCTACTGACATATCACACAAGATTATCATGACCACTGTTCAGTTCCACACACATAAAACTATCGTCGGGAGATAGAATAAATTAAGAGAAGTAGTCAGTGCAGGCTCTTATAAACATAAGGTTACCTAAGAAGATTCTAGAAAAAATAAAAGAGACAAAAAACAGAGCAGAAAAGATTTCCTTTGAGTGGAAATAATTTTTTTCAACTTGCAAGTTTAAGCCTCATACAATTTAATTTTTGCATTCGAGAGCATTGCTAGTCTCTTATCTTGTTTAAATAGAAGACCTCCAAAATTCGAATCACTGAATCACCGGGTGGCCTCCGAGATGATGCAGTTACTCTTCGGAACACTGGGCTCACGTCTGGAGTGGGGCCTGTATTTGGTCAGCGTTTGTACTAAATGAAGCAGGTGCTGTGTGTGTATGCACAGGACCAGGGAAGTGCACGCAAGAGGCAGAGATTTTGTGTATGTCTACATATATAAATATACACTCACATGCACATAAATATATTTATCTACAAAATGAGCAACACCATTGTAGCCTCGTCATTGAAACTCACACCATCTGAAATATTTGCATGTAATGACCAGCCTCCACTGTCAGTCATGACGGCGCAAATCAAATATTCAGGCCATATGGCCTTGAAACTTTCAGTCGATAGGAACCTTTTAAAGCTGAAGCTTCAAAAAGTTGTATCAAAAATATATTCAATGAGAAGGTTAATTGAATAACTGATTACACAGTAACAATTAAGTGCTCTTCAGATATCTTTGGGAAATCTTGAAATATAATGGTGATAGATATTTATTCGTTTATCAGCTATTTCTGCATTATATATTTATTTTTAGGCCCAAAGTCAATTTCTTTCATTTATATATTTTAACATCAGAGTCCCCAAGGTGAAAGGATACGTATATTTTTACTACTACGCAAGGAGATGGCAGGATGGAGAAAAATCCGTATGATCCAGGATTGCCAACGTTGAACCATTTCCCAACATTAGAAACAGCTTCTTTGTGACAACTATCAGGTAAACTAGTCAAACAAGGCCTCTCAGAAATACGCAAGCTCCAAAATGCAGTCATTTTTGCAGGGGAAGTTTGGGTGATGGGGTTACAGCTGCATTCTATCCACTGGCTCTTGAATTATCAGTATTATGTGGGTCTTCCTTCTCCTAGTTTCTCTTCAAAAGTAACCAGATCTATGGGTATGCAGAGACAAAAAGCCAATAATCATATCTCCACTGAGAAGTGGAGTGACCACATCTGTCACTACCATTTGTTAACAAATCCCTTAGATTTGTCATCTATGGCTTTTTTCAAAGGAGGTAGAGATGGATTTTGAAATCACCAATAATCTGTCAAAGAGGATCACCATTCATGCTCACAGACACACACACACACACACACACACACACACACACACATACATCCACCATGTCAAATTGGGGAAGGGGGTCAGGGACAGAGTCTGAGTCTACTCTTCAAAAAGTTTGTTCCAGGTGCTCATTCTGGAGGCCACACTTGCATGCATCACTTCCAGCTTTGCCCAGGAGCTCAGAGGATCTTATCAACTGTAAAGAATCTCTGAAAAATCCCCATGCAGTTGGTAAGGTTAGATTCCCCCGAACAAAGGCTTTGACATCCCTAATGGGCACACCTCAGAAATGACTGTCTGGACACAAGAAACAGATCTGAGTGAAAACTGATGCTTCCTTAAGTACTTTTTATTTTATATATCTGTATATATTTTTTCATTCGCTCATTCCAGAAATACTTATTGAACCTCTTCTGTGGGTTGAACATTGTGGTACCCGGAAGGACAAAAGCATGAGCAGAACAGACAAGGTCTCTGACAACTTGGAGTTCTCAGTTTGGTGGGAGAATTAGACCAAGAAAATGATGGAAAAAACTGAACACCCACATTTTAAAATAACTGCTAAGAAGTAAGTGAGGGACTGAGAGAGGGAATATAGAGTGATGAGCCATTGTTGAGTGGATGGTCAGAAATTGCCTCTTTGAGAGTATGATGTTTCAAGTGAGACCTAATGAATGAGAAGGAGTTGGTCATACGAAGCCAGATGTGTGTGTGTGTGTGTGTGTGTGAAGAGAAAGGTTGTCATTCACTCCAGGCAGCGAGAACTGCGTACTCAAAGACTCTGAGGTATCAGAGAGCCAGAAGTGTTTAATTGTCAGAGAGAAGATCCATGCAGTTGGAGCAGAGCCTGAGAGTTGAGGTTGCAGGTTGGGTAGGGACCTGATCATTTGGGCTTTGTAGCTAAGGGGCCTTGAGTTTTAATTAAAAGGGAATGGAAAGCCATTGAAAAGTGTTAAAAGAATTTACGTCTTTAGAAGCTCATTCTAGCTTAAGAGTATAAAATGTTTTGCAGGAAGGTCTAGTTAGGAGATGATGGTCACCCACAGTGAAAGGGTGAAGATGGAGGAAAGAGAGATTCTAGATTTATTTTGGAGCTAGAATTGACAGGGCTTTCTGGTGGATTGGACGAGAATACTGAGGAAAGGGACAAATCAAGGTTAACTCCTTGGTGTGATGTTCTGAGATGTCCAAATGGAGAAGTTCCATAGAAAATTAGAGTAGAAATTCTGGAGAAGAGAAGTGGGCTGAAGGTTTGGGTCTGAAAGCCACCAGTAGACAAGTGGTAGAATTTATACATAAGGATGGGATCTCCCAGGAAGAGACTACAGAAGGAGGAAGAGCCAGGACTGCCACAAGGAACCCAAGGAGGGCAAACAGAGGAGAAGGAGTCAGCAAAAAGGACCAAGAAGGGGAAGCCAGTGAAGGAGAAGAAGATCCAGAGTAAAGAGTCTCACAGAAGCCAGGAGGGCGGTGGCTTTAGCGAGGGGTCCACTCAAGGCACGGCCCCTCTGGGACATTGCTGCCTTCTCATGTTGCTGGAAACTTGTTGCCTCTGGATGCTAAATTCTGTAGAGTGATGAGCCCTTTGGGGTAGGTTCTATTCCCATCCTCATCATACAGAGAAGAAGACAGAAGCTCCATGAGGTTCGGCGGCTTCCTTGGCATCGCATCCCAGTTGGAACCCATCAGGCACCAGTCACTAGCTCTTGACCACTCTGTTATTTATATGCTGTCTACTTTCTAGGACATTCCTGGATTTGACAGTCCAGTCTGCCAAGTATGCCCGAAACATGCCACTCGGAGAACTTATGAACATGTTTTGAATATTCTTTCTGCATTTTTAACACTAGCATCGCCACCATCTGTATGGTACCTAAGATGGAATATTTCCCTACACTGCGTCAGGGCCAGCCACAGACTAACTGTTAATTAACTCCAGGAGAGGGAGGCTTTGCAAAGCAGACAAGCTAAGGGAAAGGAAAGCCTTCAGAGTAGCTTCTCGCTTTCCAGTCAGACCGTGTGCCCACCCCTCATGTCTCTCCTGCAATTTTCGTGGTTCAAGCAGATTCCCATCTAAAGCAGGCAGGCTCCCTTGAGTAAGGAATCAGACTGAGGCCACCAAGTGCAGGGCATCTAATGAGCCTGGCTCGGTAGCCCCGTGTCACCTCTGCCATGTTAGGGGTGAGCCCGACTTTCTGTGGAGCCTTGTAACAAGATGACAGGCATCGCTGTCGAGGGACAGACCAGAGGGGCCGTGAGTGTCACAGACCAGAGAGCAGATGTGTGATTGCGTCCCTGCTGAGATGGCATGACACCTCCTGACTCTGGAGAGTGTGTCACAGAGGAGCTAGCTCACTGTTCCCGTGCACACACAACAAGACCCACTGCCACCAATTCCACGAGCGGTGGTGCACCGGGCATCCGGGGACAGACCACAGTGCACTTCCCGGCTGGGCTGTTACCGCCAAAGAGCAGTGTGCTCCAGCGAAGGGCTAGCAAAAAGCACGCCAGAATTTTAATATTGTTTTAGTGTGATTAAAAATCCTAAATTAATTTATTTTCTTATGTTAGAAAATAGTCCAGCATGGCCATAGCGCAATATGTGCTCAGAAGAGCAGTCTGATAAAATTCATTAGAAAAGAATTAAACTCATCATATAAAACAGTCATTTTATTTAAGTAGTTCCCAATTCAGAAGACCAGGCAATTGCCCCTTACAGTAATACCAAGGACAGACTGGAGAGGAACCCCCGGGTATGTCTCCAGAACGTCATGACTTGTTGCAGCTAAGAGGACTTGCCTTGTTTCTGAGCCCTTGCAAATACTTTCAGACATGAGTGAAGGTGGAAGAGGAAAGGACACCAAAGGAAAGAGGAAATCCTTGCTCGATGGCTCCCTTGGATGACGCTGTAAAACACTAGATTTTGCATCAAAGCCCCATTTTTCAAGACCCGGTTCAGTCCCACGCTGCTCCTCAGGACCTCCCTGACCTCACTTCCTTCCCACCACTTATTTTGACTTTATCATTCACTGTCTCAGATATCCATCTGATTTATATTTATATTTATACGATTGTTTCATGTCCCCGAGTAGACTGCAGACTCTTTCCGGGTGAGGGCTGATTTCACCCTAGTTTCTCCAGCCCGTCACCACCCCCTGGCTGCCAGCTCCCCTTGCCTAGCTGTGCGCCCCGAGGTCGGCATGGCATTCCTCTTGCACGTGGCAACACCTGGGTGCTGTTTTCTTTGAGTGTCCATGTTCACAAACAGGATTGAGCAGAACCCTCTGAGAGGATAAGAGAGCAGGAACCTCTTGCCATTGGCTGGCTCTTTCCATGCACTCTGTCACTGAGCATCCAAGTCTAACTATATGTGACCCAGGAAATGATTGTTTTACTCCATCTTGTAAAAGGAAGAAAAGGCAGAAATTTTAATTCAAGTGAGATTTACTTAACTGGCTACTGAGTGCTGACAGCTGACAATCTGAGTGTCCTGTGTGAATCCTTCTGACTCCCTGGATGTACTGAGCTCAGTTGCAGGAGTGGAGGAACCCTTCACTTGTTGATGCTGCAAAAGGATGACTTGAGGAGTTTGGCAGCAGGAAGACCCTGCCTCTAACCAGCATTCAACAGTTTAAATAAAAAAGACATGAGATTTTACCCCTGAATTCTGCTCAGGGATAAAAATGTCGACGCTCCAAGAGCCTGCTTCTAGCTCAGAGGGGCTGCACGGGGGCCAGCTCTCAAATCCGCCAGAGCCAGGGTTGGCCTTTTGCTTGGACGCAGAGGCTGGGCTCCTCGTCTTCACAGGGGGAAAACCAAGCACAGTCAGTGCAGCAGCAGCATGGTGACCAGTTACAGCAGCAACCATCCCCAGTTAGAGGAACGGGGGGCCGAGACGGCCACTGCCCAGGGAAGCAGAAGATCCTTTTGGTTTTCCCTTAATTTCATCACACGACCAGTGGCAGTCATGAGAAAACTTTGGATGCAAGTATTCCACATTGTTTGTCTTAGCAACCACACATGCTGACTGTGGCTGTTTGTTGCCACATCAAACTCCAACACAGCTCACTGGTTTCCAGGGGTGACTGAGTATGAGTGAACATGGGATGGGGGATGGGGAGTGACTGACGGGGACCATGCGGGAAGATGATCACGGTTTTTTTTTCTAAGCACGGATGAACATTACAGATTCTGTGACAAGCCCCCAAGCTGCCCACCCGGAAACTGGATGGCAGGGGAAGGCAGGCTCTGTGCCCTCTGGAGGCCCTGCAGCCCGGGCGGCCGCTCTTGGATCTCACCTGCTGCCAAGGAGCCTTTGCATCATGCCTGCTTGTTGCAAACGTGATGTTGGTCACAGGTGGGGGGTGTTCTCGAGACATTTAATTAGCTGAGAATTTCCCGCTCTCCAGGGGCTTGCTTGGGAGAATGGAGCTCCCGAACAGCTCCTGAAACAGGAGGAGCAATTGCCCGAGGCAGAGCTAAAGCACTTGGGAGGAGTTTGGGTTCTGATGTGGGCACAAATTCTCGTCCTGAAACTCCAGAGAAGGACCGGCAGCCTCAGCCGCTGAGACCCCCGGTGTGGGCCAGGCCCTGTGTCCCGGTGCACGTCTGTTAAATGCCCTGTGATGAGCAGGGCAAGCCAGGCAGAACACCGAGGGCAGGAAGGTCCATGGGGAAGTGAGAGCCACGCCTCCCTAGAACAAGCCGCTCATCCCCCTCTGTCACCTGTCCTGCATATTCCACTTTTTCCAGAGAACCCGGAAACCTGAGTTTGTAAGTAAAAATCTCACAGTTTTAGAATGTTTGCAATTAATTGAAGACAAAAGTATAAACATCACACAAGCCAAACAAAACACATCTGTGAGCTGGATCCAGCCCCCAGGCTACACTTGAAGTCCCATTATCCTACTTGAGCTGCTCAGAGGGCCTCACCTCACCCTCCATCCTCCTGTAGGCTCTGCTCATCACCTCAAGAGGGTGAGCAGTGAGGAGAAGGTGGACGAGGAATCCAGGCCAGGGTATGGGCTAGGACCCCACAGCATGGGCTTTAGCCAGGAGCGAACAGGAAAGGCCATTTCCTGGACCCTTCCCAGACCCACCGAATAAGAATCTGCATTGTCACAAGATCCACGGCTATTGGTTTGCACACCAGCCTTTGAGAAGCATTTGTCTAAGGCTAAGTAAGAGGAATGGGTTCAAAGGTGTGAAACCCTCTCCTTTCTCCAGAAGATGCAGAGACCCAAGCACACCACCCGCCCTCTTGTTAAATCCTTCCCACCGACCAGACTAGCAATAGTCACTGTAGTCATAAGGACATGGGTCTCTGTGGAGAGGCTGCCCAGGCAGAGAGCAAGAAGAGGGGGTACAGAACACCCCCCACTGCCTTCCACCAACACAGGACACTTCACACCATGAAGAGCTGACCTCCAAGGTCACACCCCGGATAAAGGTGAAGCAGCCAGACCGCCGCCGCTCGGCTCAAATCTCCAGGGCGAGAATCCCAGGAAAAATTCTCTTTGGAGATCAGCCTTCCATTGTATGAGAAGTTTCATGCTGCTGGCTCCAGACCCCGGAGAGGGCAGACACAACGCAGTGAAGGGGAAAAGTTTCGTGGTGAGTACAGCACGATCGGGCTCGTCTGCCCCTTGGAAAAGCACCTCTCAGCATCTGCAGGGCCTCTGATGACTGAGCCTCTGTCTCGGTTTTGCTTCTCCGACTCTCCCCAAATCCCCAGACCTTGTCAGCAGAGACACATCTATCGATAGTTACAGAATACACAGCTTGGGGGGCATTTCCCTTTCATTCACGACATTTACTGGTGTCAGTCTAGGCATAAATACAATTAGATTTGAGAGTTCTATTACAAAAGCCAATAATGCGGGCCTCAGCAGAGATTCTAAAATTACTTAACTTTTCTTTAGAAAAATATTAAAACAGTATTATCACATCAATGAGAAGAAAAGACAGGAAGATAATAAAGTTATGTTAAACCTCCCTGTATTTACTCATGTGTGAAACAGTTATGTCTGGTCACATAATTGCAATGGTTCTGAGAAATATTTCATATTTTATAATGAACATTAAAAGAGTTTGTGGATCATTACTTTATATGAGTTCCAAAGTTATTACATAAAACCCAATAGGAATGGTTATAAATTATCAGGTCCTCCGGCCTGGCCTTGGTAAACATAACATGAAGACTGAGACATTTCAGCAGACAAGATTCATGAGAAGAGGTAAAATTCTCCCTGCATTTTAAGGGGAAGAGCAGACAGAGTACTTGTAACCAGCTCTTCACATTTTTGTTTCTGTTTCAAAGAAATTCTATTGAACCACAAGCTTAAGCCACACACACAAAAAGCTTCCGTTAGAACAAAAGAGAACTCGCTTTTAGACCCTGCCCTCATCTTTCCATCTTTCATTATCCTATCTGTGGCCCTAAGGTCACTGCAAAATTCTTGAACTTTTCAACACAGCTTGGGTTTAAAATACTGTACTTAGCAGGCTCATATGATCATCAACAATTATTTATTTTCAAAAGGAGATCCTCTCTTTGAAATCTGAAAATACAGCATCTTTGCAGAAACTGGAGAGTTGATAACATTCCGAGGAAATTTTCTTTTTTGGTCTGCAAAGGAGGTTGGCAGGCAGCATTTTAATTAACACTGGTCATTTGTGAATCACAGTTAAGAATAAAATGGGTGCTATATGCTTATCCTCTTTTTTTTTTTTTTAACTCAGAGCATTCTATTTTGTTTAGAAATCACACCTGCCACTTTGTTTTCCCCCAGCTTTTGCTTGCTGCAGAGTTAAGTATCAGGAGAAGAGCAACCGGGCGAACATTCGTGCCTGAGAGGTGAAGTCAACCCTCCTTTCAGTATCTAAGAGGTACGCCACCAAGCTCGCCCTTTAGAGATGCTGCAAAGTGGGGTGGTCCCTAAGGAAGAGCACACGTCAAAGTTCCATGCCCGGTTCTGGGAAACACAGGCGCCTACCTCACCTGGGGCCAGAGCAATACTACCTGCTGTATTCTCAGAGGGAGGGTAGACTCTAGCCCTCCCGGTGTCCTATGCCCGACACTGTGAGGGTCCTGTACCTGCCATCTCCTGACCTAGTCCTGGGCTCCTCCCTTTATGTGGAACAGCTGTTGGTAAGGCTCTCTCAGAAAACAGATGTCTTTTGGAGAATTTAAAGCTCTGAGTTGGAGGCCAGATTCTGACTGTACTTTGAAATATGTCTGCCTCGATCATTATGCAGTCATTCACATATATTTTAGACATCAATATTGTCTTGAAATATTCTCAAGTTCTCAATGCTGTTTATATGCTTCTATCCTTTCCTTTGCTTCTGCTCTGAGGGTATGCTCCAGTTTCCCAGAGTCACTGAGTGCCCACACATCATTTTAATAAATACTTTTTATCGGGGAGGGGTTTGCTATTTTATCCTAAATGATTTATCGCTGAATTGAACAGAGACTAACATTCTTAGGAAGTCTACCAACCTTCATAACCTGTTTGAACAGAGAATTCACCAGTTTCAGTATTTTTTAAGATGAAACAATGTCATGTTTTTGCCTCTTTCTGTAGATAGCAGGTTTTACCTATAACAAAAGAAAGATTATAAAGATGCCAACTTACAACATGGGAGAAAAATACTGTCCTCGTTTATGTACAGAAATGCTAATTCAGCTACAGTCTGAGATTATGATATAATGTGAGTCCCCAGGTAAAAAAAAAACTCAAGCAAAGTGAGAACAAACATACAGATATCTTCAGGACTTAAAGAGGAACGCGAAGAGGGTGGGAAAATTGCAGAAACGTTTCAACACTTTTGAGTATTAAGTCAAGTTTAGGGAAATCTTTATGGGACCCTCAGAACTTCACATCATAAGCCAAGTCCAGCCAATTAGAGTCAATGACTATGTTCCTACTTGAAAACGGGGTCAGGGCTCTATTCCCTAAAACTAATCTATTGATGATCGTCTTGTCCTTGTGTGTAGATCCCTTTGAAGTATTTTTGCAATAGCCTCTAGGTGGTGCTAACACTGCGTAGCTTCAGCTCTTCGGCACAATGAAAACATTAATTTGCTATGAGATAATTTTTGACGTAAATGTAAAATGGTGCCCATTCGAACTCAGTAATGAAGCATGGTGCATTTCTGCAGCTCCTAATTTGACTAGTTAAATGACTCCATTACGTGTCTAACAGACAGAAGCAAATAATTTCTGGTCAGTTGATGTTCACTTATCCGTATCATTTTGCCCTGAAAATAAAGTCTCTAATCTACAATTCCTTTGTCTTAGTTTCTTTTTTCTTTTCTTCCTCCCCCCCCCGCCTTTGGTTAAGATTATTAAACAAGTATCCTTAAATAATTTAGATTAAACCAGTACAAACTAACAATTAAAACATCAGAGCACATGGACAAATCAAATATTCGTAATAGGGGAGGCGGATAACCGGACAGCCCTCCTAAATGACTTCAAACTTTGCCCCATCCCTAGGTCTAGGGGGTTAGGATGGCTTCTGAGCCTCAAAAGAGCAAGTGTCTATCCTTCAAGTCCATTGTCTTTCTGTGGCCAAATGGAGACTGCTGTCTGTTCTCTTCCCCTTTTCACTTAGCCACATAATTTTGAGGATGTTTGGAAAATTTTCAGGAGGATGCATCTCACTGTATCAAAAAATGCTGTTTCAATAAATATCAAGTGATGAATAATTTTGCCCAAAGGGGAAAAAATGGTTAATATTGAATCTTAATGTTCCTCATCTAAATGCTTTTTTCTTCCTGCTAAAAACAAGTTTAGAATTAAAGCGTATCAGTTTACACATATTGCATGCATATTAGCGAGACACAGCTGTGTATGTCCACCTCTTAAGAGCCATATGATTAAGTTATGGGATATCATATAATCCAAACCCTTTTTCTATTGGTCACCTTTCACAGACAAAAGCTTTTTAGTTTTAGGTCTATTAAATGACAGAATGTCCGATTCTGTAAATGTGCAAGTAATTATTATGAAGCACCTGTGTCTCTTATTTTCGCTTACAAAGTCCATCTATAAATTGCTTTTGGAACGGCACTCAGGGGCTGACACAGGACGGTGCACCCTGTCGGGAGGCAGCTGTCTGTTGCTCAGTGAGGTGGGTGGATCAAGGGTCTGGGTCCCGGGTCTCTGGATCTTGGTGAACTACAGATTTACAGACCCAGGCCACCCTGTCCCATAACCCCAAGGCAAAGGGACAGTGACCCCTTTCGATGGAGAAACAATGGTGGGGTGAAGAAGAAATCCAAAGTTTTGGGGGTGTCCCTGCCCATCTACTTTCATTGCTGTATCTGGGCAAGATCCTCAACCAGTCTGTACCACACAATCAGTTTTTTAAAAAGACATTTGAACTAAAAAAAAAGTTTAGTTGATCTTCATTTTTCCCCAAAGTAGCATGCTATTTGACTCAGTTAAATACAGTTTTTAAAAACTGGCTCGAGTGTGTGTATACACAGCCTTTATTAAGCTTTTAAAATTTCAAATCCCTCTGTGTGCGCAAATTACAGCCATTTGCATGACGAGGGACACAGGACATGGGCGGTGTGCCTTTTGACATACAACAATGTCAAAAGGACTATTGATGACTCATACCTACTTTGCTGAAATTTTTGACTGATGGTGTTTCTGTAACTTGATTCAGGCCTGTAGCCTGCCCTAGAGGGCACAGACCTCACGCCTCTGCTTCCCCTGCCCGACGGCACCCACGATAGCCATCAGTGCCAGGCTCTTTGGTGTTATGTAGGTCGAGCGGCCCTTGGGTTTACAGGAGGATTTGGCCTTCTGATTTGGTGTAGAATTTACAACCTGAGAGCGATGTTTCAGTGTGCAGATCTGGGTTGTATGTGCTGTAAAAGGAAACGAGGTCAAGCTAGGAGAGAATAAGTGCATCTGAAGAGGCTTCCCCAGTCTTCAGCTCAGAGGTGTGAAACCCCTCCCTGTGGCCACCCCTTCACAGGGGCACCTGCTGGTACCAGTGCCTGAAAGCCACCGGGTGTGCACCCTTCATGGGGCAGTGCTTTAGTCTGTGTCCCTTTAGCCTGTGTCCCAGAGGCCTAGAAGGAAGCAGATGCCATGAGGTGAGTCGAGAATACAGCCTGGGAGTGAGGGAGCCACAGAAGCACATCCGTCAGGTACGGGGGAAGCCAGCAGCACCGCTCAGGGTGCAAGGAAAGGAGAACGTCCGGGCTGAAGCTGACTCGGGAGGGAAGATTTCCAAAATGACACGTGGGAAAATTTACAACCCCCTAAAAGCCACCGTGGGAGCCAGGTTCCTCTTGGACTGGTTGTCAGGGGGGCCTCCAGACGTCACGCTTCCCCTAGAACAGCTGAGGGCATCAAAAACAGTTTAACTACGGAAGGGTCGGCACTCCCTGCCCCAAATTACAAGTTAGTGATGCTATCAGCCCTTGGAAAGGGAAATACTGACTTCTGAGTTGGGGGCTTAGCAAGGTAGTGCTGGAACTGAATTTACAATGCTTTTCCTAAAGATGTTAGGAGGCACGGCACAAAGCATAGTTTATTGAAATAAGTGGTGACAACTGCTAAGGAAAATGAAAAATAGACGGTTTGCCTTCATGTCCATAAAGGGAAGGTGAGAGCAGATGCCAGCAGCAGACAAGCATTTCCCAAGGAGAGGAAAACCTTTCCGAAGGAAACCAGCATCACAGCAGAACAGGTGAGAAAGAAATTAGAGTGTCTGAAGGCTGATAACTCGGGGACCAGATGGGAACCATCTTAGAATTTGTGCAAGAGGAGACAAGGAAACAGGGGAACGATTAGCAAATACCTTTTAAAAGTACCCTGGGAAACTGGAGAAGCAGCAGTGGACGAGAGCCCTTATGCAACACCTATATTTAATAACGACTCTGAGGGAGATCTAGGAAATTAAACACCAGTAAGCTTGACTTGAGCGGTGGGGAAGATATTGGAAACACTAATCAGGGACAAAATAGGGAAAGTTATGATTTAATTAAAGATATTCAGCATGGATTCACAAAAGGGAGATCATACGTAACAAAACTAATAGAATATTTTGAAAAAGTAACAAAAAGGAATTGAAGAGGGAAACCAGGGGTATAATTTACTGGGACTTTAAGAAAGCTTTTGATGCACTGCCTCACAAAAGGCTAATCTCCAGCGGTGGGGAGTTTGGGTATGAGTGTGGTGGCGGGTGGAGAATGAATGAAGAATTGTCTGAACCGGGGGTACTTGTGAGCATTACCATGAAGAGATTAGGATAAAGGGAGGAGACTGACTGCTGGAATTTCCCGAGATCTGAATTTTTTTAATTAATTTTTTTTAACATAGCGCATCAGCAGCCTTGCTTAGGAAATGTGTCCAAATGTGATGAATTCCTCCTGCAGGTATAGTATCGAAGGGCAGGTGCCAGTTCGTGCTATAAGGACAACAGCATCGGGAAGGATTTTGTTGAAATTCGGGGAATACATGACTGTTCCTAAATACGATAAGACTGTTTTTGACCAACAAGGGGGCGTAGCCACTAACTGCCCTGTGAATAGTGAACACAAATAAAGATGGAGGCTATGATATGACGAAGGAGCGGAAGCCCTGTGATCTGGGCGGCTCGACAGCAGCGCCTCCTGATGGCCACAGACACACCTTCACAGGCACACACACCCCTCCACCGGCCGGTGCCCACACACCCACACCCACACTCACACATTACACAGGGACACTCTAACACACCCCGTGCCTTGCAAAGAGGCACACGTTCACGCAACACACACCTTCACGAACACACTAAGGGTACACACACAGTTGTGAACATGCATGCACGTGCTCAGGCAGATCCTGAGACTGTTCTGCACAAGTAGGTGGAAATGGCAAGTGTAAAAAGAAGAACTTAACTACTTTCCACCTGGAAATACTGGGAGGCACATTGGGAAAAAAGGCCCCCTTAGTCACATTACTGTAATCATAGATGCCACGGGAATGAAAGGAGAAGCAGAGGGACCAGGAGACACAAAAAGACCTTTGTTACTACAAGCCAAACCAGATCTGAGTACCTTCTCTGACGAAATATCGAGGGACACGGGACTCAGGAGCGATAATGACAGAAATCCCCAAAGGGGCCCAACTCTCGCCCTCAGAGAAGAGCTGCAGACGCGGTAGCAGGAGCCGGAAGAAGATGGTGACCCAGATCTGGGACCTGCTGTCCTCAGAATTCTGACCTGAGTCTGACCCAGGAAAGAACCAGGCTGGGCAAAGTCCTGGGGAACTCTCCAAAAATGTCTTAGTATTTGCCAAACAAATGCTTCTTCATTCTTGGGAACACAAAAATACTACTAAGGATCAGAGCAATGACCGATAGTCAGAACCATGTGTATTTAGGGGAAGCTCCATGCTACAGGGCAGTGACTGCCATCTGAGTGGGATGCAGCCACCGACACGCAAGGTTCATCTACAGGGTTGGTGTTAAAATTCCCTCCCTACTCATAAAGTTATGACCAGGCTATGGAGAAGATACAGCTATAGACATAGATTCTAATATGTGTGTGTTAGAATAATTTGAACCTCATTTACCTTTTCCATCATTCATTGATATTAAAATGTGACTTGGATAGTATCCAAATTTAAAAGGTCATTTAGGATGGAAAGTTGCAAAACGAAGGACACATGTCTTCCTCATTAATAATAACAATATTGCCCAGTGGTCATCTCCTGCAATGCAAAGGGGCAAAGCATTCATTCAAAAATCAGATTTTAAAAAGAAGTGTCCACTGTAACCTCCCTCTCCATTTTTGTAATTCTATCCCTGGAGATGTTCGTGTCTTAAATCCAATAGCTATGAATTAATATTCAGAGACTACAAAATAGGGATGAAAGACAGAAGGAAATTTTTTTTAAAAAAAGAACATAGCAGAATTGCAACCTGCCCTGTTTTGGCATCAGGGGCCCTCCGCCAACATGGCCCAGCGGTAACCGACGTGAACAAGCACACCGTGTCCAGATAAAACTGGAACACAGGACTGGCTTAGGACCTGTGGCTCCACTGCCATGTAATTGTCATTTCTGCAGCTCTCTCCACCCTACGAAGACTTTTTTTTTTTTTTTTGGCGGTACGCGGGCCTCTCACTGTTGTGGCCTCTCCCGTTGTGGAGCACAGGATCCGGACGCGCAAGCGCAACGGCCATGGCTCACGGGCCCAACCGCTCCGCGGCATGTGGGATCTTCCCGGACCGGGGCACGAACCCGTGTCCCCTGCATCGGCAGGCGGACTCTCAACCACTGCTCCACCAGGGAAGCCCCCTACGAAGACTTTTATAACTCTTGCGCGTTATAAGGGAAAAGGCATAAACAGAAACCAAAAAAATACTTGTCTTAAAATTGTCTTTAAATCCTTCAATTTTTCATTCAAAGCAAATTTGGGGATTTCTACTTTGTCTTCTAAAGCTAGAAAATCCTTCTTACACTCTGGAGCCTATTCAAGTATGGCCTAGGGCAGTATCTGCAGTGGCCAACTCTTAAAGGGAGCAAAAAGTTAACTGGGGGAGCTCTAAGCCCCCCCGATCAGATCCACATACTCCACCCCAAAGCGACTCTAAATAGATCTATGAGCTGCATGAAAACTCGCCTCGCACCTCCCACTTCCACATAGCTGTTCCCCGAAGGCCCCCTTCCAGAAATCCCTGTGCTGCCCATGACAGCACCCCAGAGTAGAAAAAGGCTTTCGAAGGAAAACAAAGGGTTAACAAGTACCTGTCAGGAATGTCCCTTGAAATCAGTCATTGAGAATCATCTGTCAGTAAGACAAAATTAATTACTACATGTAAAGTGAAGAAATCAATGTAAATTAAACACTGTATAAAAGTTTAGGACACCTTGATTGTTAAATAATTACTGATACACTGTGTGAATCTTCAACAAGCCCTAGCAGGGACATGGCTCGTGGGACTCTTTCCAAATCTTCCCAAAGTTGAGTTTGGGTCTTGGGGTTTTCTACCACTTCTACTTCCAGTTAGGTTTGGAGGTTTGGACAATGCCCCAGCAAACACAGTAACTTGCAAAGTTCAGTAACATTTTAGCAGTTTTCAGCATTCAAGGCTGGTAAGAAGGACACAACCTCAGTTGAAAGGTTAGACTTGTGAACTCAGCAGAAGAAGCACCCACCTCGCCACAGGGTCCCCAAGAACTTGGGAAATTACCATGCTACCTGGTGCAAATATTTCATTAATTTATGCAAAGCTGGTTTTATTTATGAAATCAAGTCAGTCATTAGAAATATTTTAAACATGATCATGATTTAAGATGTATCTTTTGCACTTCGTTGAATTTCTAAGACCCAACTCCATGGCTTCTTGGTGTTGACGTGAAAGGGTAAAAGAAAACCCCAGGGCTGAGGCTACTGTAAATCACAGGCCTCAGTCATGTCCCTTAGGGAGCTGGGCAGTGTACCCTGCAGCCCTATCTCTCCCATTCTGGCAAAGAGATACAGTCTACAGACTCTTGATCCCTCACCGAAGGAGTCAAAGAAGGCATTTGCTGGCTCATCTGCCTCACCCTCAGACAAAGCCCTCTGCATCATCAGCTCAAACCAGACTGGAACATTCTGCAGCACATGTTTTCTTTCTGAGTGGGATCTAATCTGCTGTCAGAGTTGAACCCCCTGCAGGAACTTGTGAGGACCAAGGTTTCCATCTGAAACTTCAGCCCCACTTCAGGATCATTCGGCTTTCCCCTTGTACTGGGAGCTCAGGGCTCTCAGAGCTGTGTTTTCCCTAGTCTCCCTGACCTTCTAGCCACCTAACACCTGTCAGTCTCCCTCAAACCTGTCGGGCACTTCCTTCTCCATTTGCTGGTCCTGGGAGTGATTCCATTATCGTAGGGACTCAACTGACAGCCAGAGGTAGAGGGCAGGCTGCCATCCCTCAGGGGCTGATCCAATAGAAGAACTTTCTCCCACGAAGACCCACAAACCCCATGGCTGAAATGGACCCTGAGCGACCTCCAAGTATACTTTGCAGAAACCAATATACAAAAATAAAAAAATTACAATATACAATTTGTAAAATTAAGGAGCTGAAGATTACTCAGGAAAGGACGATTTGCATTGCAAACGAACTTTCTGATTTATAGAGTCACCACGGGGTTCCTTATGTGAGTCACCAATCTAAAATAGGATTCAGCTCACAGTGCCTCTAAAAGGGGATTCGGTTGCCAAAATTCAATTTACACACCATATCAGCAACAGCTCCCATCAATACAGTCATTGGAAGAGTGAGGTGCTCCCGCAGACTTGATTTTACTTTCTTCTCAAAAGGTTTTCCTGCACGCATACCTTCACTCTCAACACACTGGCCTTCCTTTGGTTTACTAATGTTACCCTTAACCCTTGGCAATCGGGGTCCCTTTCCACTCACAGCTCGGGCCTTTCTAGGGGTGCCCCACCTTCAGCCAGACATTGGGTCTCTGCCACAAGAAGTTGCCCAAGTCCTCCTGCCTCGCACCATGTCTGATATTTGGGGTGAAGTGACTGCCCATTTGAGGAGTATATTCAATGCTTAAAATAAGTTAAAGAGCACAAAAATATTCTATTATTTGATTCAGTAACTCCATTTCTAGTAATCTGCTCTAGAAAAATAATCTAAAGTGTGAGGGCACGGGGGGATTAATGGGGGCTACCTTTATGTCCAAAGACATCCCCCGCATTATATCTGTAAAACTAAAAAAGGAGGAAACAACCTAAATATTCAACAATAGGAGAAATGACTATAAAATCCCAAATAGGATATTTTATTACAACCATAACTTTGGACATTCAAAGAGTTTTAATAATTTGAGAAAATGTTCATATTACACGTATATATTACATAAAAGTCCTGGCCTTTTACGTAAGTCCGTACAAAGTCATACGTACGGTATGATTATAATTACGTAAAAGGTAGCACAGGAAGAAACCTAAAAGGAAATAAACCCAAACTGTGGCAGTCTTCATGTAGTGAGAAATGGCTGGGAATGTTTTCTCCTATTTTTTAATAATTGGACAAGAAAAAAGTAAAGGTTGCTCTTATTTCTAGAAAATATAGTTGATTTCTTTTTTAAAAAAGGAAAACATATCAGGTTAAAAGCAGTGAATTAAAAGTAAGTTTCAATTAACTTTGATATTTATTGTTAAAAACAAAAATTTCTATTAATGTCAAAGATCTTAGTTCACTCGCATCATAAAATCCTTTATTTAAATATTTTATACTTGAAATGTCATTATGCCCTAGGTGTGGGCAGGTCCCAGCTGTCAATGCAGAGGTAACTAACCCAGACTGAAGCTGGGACAGGAGCTGCACGTACATGGGAACGTGTGCAGCCTCACAGGATGGTAACTTTCCCAGAACTCTGCTTCTAGGCTCCTGATAGGGTCGTGGTACCTGACCTGTGCAGGTGAACAATATGCCCTCAGTGGCAGGGCTGTGAATGACGTCATCCTGTCTCTCCCACATGGCCTAGCACAGGGTCTGGTACAAAGCAATATCTCAATAAACGCTACATGAGGAATGAGTGTCCTTTGAGTGTGACTCCTGCTGTCTTGCCCAGAATAACTACCAAGTCTGCCACTTCTCTATGTTCTCAAGTGGAGGCCCTGCACAGAGATGGAGATTTGGGAGTCACTGAGGAATGCCAGGTCAGCAAGCCTCCCTGCCATGCAAGTGGGTAAGGTGGAGCAGGTGGGAAGCTCTTGGGCTGAGAACAAAGACAGACTGGGTTTGGATCTTGTCCCTGACTCTTCCTAGGAATAAACTCATTATGCCTCAACTTGCCAATCCTTAGAATTGGGAAAAATAATCTTATTCCCTAGGGATTTGGGTGAATCAGAGGGAGAGAAATAAGCCTGATTTTAAAGGCTCAACAGTACTGAGTGCCAAACAGAAAAAAAAAAAAAAAAAAATCTGGTTTCTGTTTATTAACGTGTTATTTTACTTTGACTTCTGGCTGTGGCAAAAGGCTTGTATCAAATCAATGGTCCCAAAGAGAACAAATAGAAAAAACTGCATCATAAAATTGTGTGTGTGTGTGTGTGTGTGTGTGTGTGTAAATTATTTTAAGGCGTAAGAAAGTTATGCAAGAAGCCAGGACGTGAGGGCCCCAGATTCTAGCAAGAAGGGAACAGGAGAGCTGGGCCTGGTTTGGGCATTTCTTTTCCCCTTGAGGCAGTTGTGTATTTACAAGTGGCAGCTGAGACACTGGGAAGCTACCCAGAGCTTTCCAAGGGACCAAAGAGATAAAAATTAGAATTCAGGGCCTGGCAAGGTGGAAGGTACCAGTAAATACCCAATGCTTTCAGTTATGACTCCTGCAGGGACACACTTAGAAGAAAGGGCAGATAGAAAATAAACAAACCCAATTTCTGATTGGCTTAAGTGATCTTCCCCGAGACTAATGGCCTTCTGGAAACAAAAGTAAATCTTCCCTAGAAGGATGCAGCATCATCTACAGCTGTGCTGTCCGATATGGTAGTCACAAGCCACAAGTGCCTTCTGAGCACTTGGGATGTGACTTTGTCAGAATTAAGCTGTGCTGTGAGTATAAAATACTCACTGGATTTCCAGGACTTAGTACAAAAAATCATAAAATATCTCATAAATATTTTTATATTGGTTACATTTTCAAATGATTATATATTTGACAACTAATGTTAAATAAAATATATCTTGTTTCTCTGTATTTCTTTAATGTGACTACTGTAAAATTTAAAATTACATATGTGGCTCACATTCTATTCCTATTTGGCAGTGCTGATCTAGAGGCTAAAATTTTCTAAAAGTTTTAAACACAATGTTTGACATTTAATTAAAAATTACCAGGCAGGGCCTTCCCTGATGGCGCAGTGGTTGGGAATCCACCTGCCGATGCAGGGGACACGGGTTCGTGCCCCGGTCCGGGAAGATCCCACATGCCGCGGAGCAGCTAGGCCCGCGCACCACGACTGCTGAGCCTGCGCTCTGGAGCCCGCTCACCACAACGACTGGAGCCTGTGTGCCTGGAGCCCATGCTCCGCAACGAGAGAGGCCACCTCAGTGAGAGGCCCGCACACCACAACGGAGAGTAGCCCCCCGCTCACCACAAGTAGAGGAAGCCCACGCACAGCAACAAAGACCCAACGCAGCCAAAAATAAACAAAATAAAAATTAATTAATTAAAAAAAAAATTACCAGGCGCACCATGAAGTAAGACCAAATGAACAAAAATAGGGATTAAAAAATGAGACAGCAGGTAATAGAAACAGACCCACCGAAGCTACAGCTATGGAATTAAAGAGAGACTTTACAGACTTTAAAATAACAGTAATTAAGATAGTTAAGAAAACAGATGACAAGGTGAAGAATTTTGGCAGAAAATTGGAATCTATAAAAGAAATGAAGCGAAAATTTTAGAATTAAAAATACACTATCTAAAATTAAAAGCTAGGTAGGTAGTTTTGACATACCTGAAGAAAGAATTCGTTAACTGGAAGAAGATTCCAATTGTTAAGTACACCGGTGTGCTCTGCTCTTGACCCTAAAGATATTTAAGTTTTGCACTTGTGCTAGTCTGGCTCATGGCTACCTTCCAATGCCCTCAGGAGCCCGCAAGATCTCCTTCTCAGAGGGTCAGAGAGCCGAGCGATACTGGATACCACGACCCTAAAAGCCGTCATGACAGGTGCAGGAGACATGCTAAAACCAACAGAGGTCTGGGTCAGGCCCTAGAGAGGACCGGCCACACCGGCCAGGACTTTCAGGCCTTCCATCAAGTTTAGCCTTGATATTCCCCAGAGATCAGAAGCAGCATCGACAGGACGGCCCTACAGCCCCACAAGGTTTTCTGACTGGAACATTCCGGGAAGAGATTTCAGGGCTTGGCTGGGCCACTTCTGGGTGGTCCATGAAGAAGCCACCGGATGTTTATGTTGTTCTGTGATGTCCTAAACATCCAGCAGAAAAGCAAAGGACAGAGGGAAGAAGCCTTCCATTCTGTCCACACAGCACTGGGCTTGCACAGAACCTTTGGAAATACCTTGCTGCCTTGTTTAACCCTCACCACAAAGAAAGACACAGCCTTCCTCAGAAGAGCAGTTTGAGAGCTTACAATCTTCATCAATTTTAATACCAGAAGGTCACTGAAAGTGGAAACTAATAAGCTGCTCTCACCAAGCATCTGAAAGGAGAAAAGGGCCTGAGATTCTAGAAGAAGAGATTTGACTTTGGATTCTAAGAAGAGCTTCTTGATAATCAAGTGAGCAGTATGTTAAAACATGCATTTCTGTTGCTCTTTAGATGGAAACTCCAAAAGGCTACCCACAAAACAAAAGGGATAAACACTTGTTTTATCCAAAATGAGATGTCAACTGGCAAGGAAGTGTCCAAACTCCCGTACCAGCCCCCAAATTGAGGCTCTAGGAGGGTTGACTTTGAAAAGGCAGAGATCTGCACAGTAGAGTAGTTCTTTGGGGCATGTTGCTGGTATGGTCTGGTCATCAGCCCTCCTTCCATGGGGGAGGGCCAGGGGCTGCTTCCTCCCTTTCAAGCTTAGTGAATGGAACCTCCAAATGAGCCTGTCCCGTGTCCCTTGGCATCAGTGGCACATGAGACCACTTCAGGACCCAGCTTAGAAAAGTCGAAAGGCTGGAGGCTGCAGGGATGGCAGGCCAAGGGGAGGAGCCATGTGGGAGAGTGGTTCCACTTCCAAAGATATTTGGAACAGATGAAAAGTTGTTTCTCAAGGTCCAGATGTGGGTCACTATGAAAGGGAGCCCCTGCAAAAATCCACTGTAAAAGACTTGGCCCCAGAAGCCACTGGAAGGGCAACCTCAATAGGAAGAGACTGGATGTTTACTACGGAATCCAGTATCGGAGGCGCTGGCAGTCAACAGAGGGAACATTCTAAAACCGTCGGGGACCAAACCCTGAAGATGCAAGACAGTCTGCAGAGAACCCCAGAAAGCACCCAGCCCAGGGGAAAACACCTGCTGTGGCCATACAGCCAGCCCTGACTTCTCCTAGATTTAACCCTACGTGGGTGGGGGAAAACTAACTCCACAAAATGGGTTTAAATAGGCAGAAAGAATAATGTTATTCATTGCCTCCACCTTGTAGAATTTTCTCTTTAAGTATAGAGGTGATCAAGAAATCTGCTCGTTGGTAAAGAGAGGGAAGCTCCTTGCTTGAAGAACATGCAGAATTATCACCCTTTAACAAGCAATGCAACCTGACCCTTTGGTTTTATCCACAAGGAGATGGAGGCCCAAGGAGGAGGGAGCCGGCACTCAGGAACGGTGGCGCCTGGGCAGCCATCTGGTCCCACCTCCACCAGAGGAAGGTGACGACCCATCACAGACTCAGCAAACAGGGCCCCGACTCTCCTTCTCCGTGTGTTAGTGACCCAGATGATCTCATTTCCTTTATCTCTAAAATGATGGTGGCCAAGCCCGCAATTCCTATGGGGCTGGCCACCACCCTGAAGTTGGGTGACCCCCCTGAGCAACATGCCAAAGGCCAGAGGTATTGGGGTGAGAAAATGCACTTAAGCTGGGCCGTTCTTAATACCTTCTTTCAGGAACACTTCTGGCACCTTGCAGCTCGTGAGAGGCCCACAGAAGGGCTGCACCCATCATCCGGGTTGCCCGGAGTGAGTCCGAAACTGCCAGCTCAGAGAGCGCCACATGGCAGGGAGCTGGGTGTCCAGCAGGCAGAAGAGGAGGTAAGCTCTCTCTGCAGTACCCTGCTGTGTTTGGAATCCCCATCCAAGAGGCAGCGTATGGAACTGTGCACGGATCTGCTGTCTCATAATGAAATGGTAATGGGAGGCAGTCCGGAGCGCTTCTCCACGCAGCCACCAGCGGATGCCGTCCACAAGGGGGGCAGCTGCTCCTCCAATCTGCCTGCTTTTTCAAGTCCACACTTTCTTTGGAGACCAAGGACACCCTCAGCCACACCCAGGAGCTGTCATTGCCTCAGAGAACCATCTGCTCTTAGACTCTCCCCCTAACTCTTGGGGCGCTCCTTGCTCCCAGCCGGAGCCCCGGGGAGCCAAGACCCCATCCACGTGGAAGGAGAGGGCAGCTTCCAGCCCCGGCAGGGAGCCATCTTGGAGAGCAGTTGTACCAGTGCCCAGTACTCTGAACTGCACACTCTCCCTCCCTTTGTTAAGATAATAATACACACAAAACAACAACAACAGCAACAACAAAAGCCAAATAAATGATAAGCTCCGAAAAGAGCAGGATGGGACTGTCATCTTTTCCAGATACCTGTTCACCACAGCGGATGGCCCGTGCCAACACTGAGCTGTGTCCAGTACACACCATATGCCTGTTTCTTTACTTAGTGCTGTTTGGGATGGGAATCCTTCAGAGAATGGAAGGTCCCCACGTGTTTGGCAAGTCAGACAAGGACACCAGCTGAATGTGCACAGGGATGCTGTGTCCCTGAATGCAGGCGCACGCGCGCACACACACACACACGCTCTGTTCTTCTTTTCCAGGCCGTTTATAACTTTGCCCATCGATTGCTTTTTCTGAGAACAGTAACTAAATTAAAATAAGTTCGGTGCTAAGAAAATGGAGCAAATGAAGATTGACTTAATCACACTTTTGCTCGAATCATCTAACCGAAATTTTGGCCAAGAGTGCTGTCAGACACACACGCGCCAGGTACACAAACACTCACACTTAATCTACTCACTTTTGAGATTGGCTCAGAAGGGGCTTTGGAGATATGGAGATGGTGAGTTGCATTCCCAGGATGAGAATCCTATCCCCTTTCTCGTCCAATTGTTTGAGTTTGTAATGCAGGCTAGACTCGGGTCCTGGCCTCATTCACACACACAGACGCACATCCACTGGCATTAAGTGGAGGGAACCACAGAGGGGACAAACACAGACCAACAGGAAATCAATGGTGTTTCATCATTGCAGGACCCTGGGCTATTCCAGTTGTCGGCAGGGATCTGCTTGTCTGCCGCTGGCCCTGGTGCATGGGAGACACTCCTTGGCTAACGCCTTTGGGATGCGCGAGAGGAACTGCCGGGGGTATAGCGGAGCCTTGCTGATGCCCATGATGGTAAGTATGTGGCTGCCCCAGGAAACGGTCTCTCCTTTCCCCTAGGAAATGAGGAAACTGGAAACGTGGCAAGAACCTCTCAAGGGTAATCGTTTTTCCTGACTGGTATCTTAAGCTTGTCAAGTTCTTAGCCAGAGCTTTCCAAGGCGAGTTTGGAAGAAGCATATGGCGCTCGCCCAGTCCATATGACTGGCTGAGCGTCGACCACTACTGTTGATACAATATATCACTTTTTTCTCAATATTATGACAGCATTTGTCAATGAAAATTAAATTACTGTCAAACTTATCCTGCTAACTTACGGCACAACCATCAGAGAAAGCCAGCACCGCGCCTTAAGCCAGTGGGACCTCGTCTCTATGCTCAACCGAGATGTGGGAGAAAAAGATGTGTAAGACTCTGATGCCAGTAGAGGTAGACTGCCAGGCTAGCACAAGGATGAAACAGAATTGACCTTCCTGCAGCCCCTGCTCCTGGGAAGGGGCTATGGTGGGGTAGGGGCAGGGGAACATCAGCAAGGGCACATGTACGCAGGATGGCAGTGTTACACGCATGTGCTGGCTAAAAGGGGGGAAAAGTTACATCTTTAAAATCAGAGATCCTTGGGGTGTGTTTACAATCTGCTATTGACATACTGAAGCCATAATATGGAAACGTTTAAAAGCTAGATTATGTCTGAAACTAGCATCAGCTTCTTCTCTACCTTTGAACAATGTCAGTTTTCAGTCCAGTATCTAAAATGGAAGATTTTCTTGTATTTTCCCACTATGGAAGTGAACTGATTGTGAAATTTTTAAAGTTTCTAAAAATTCACCCTTAAAATTGACCATTTTTCTCTTTGATCACCTTATTGGAAAGTGTTTGGAAGCAAAAGAGTGGCTGGCCAAATAGTGGCAGGTGGTAGTGGTGGGTCATCCAGGAATCACAGGGCCTGTGACATGATTGGCCTGGTCTTTCATTTCTGGTCCTCTTCCTGTCTCCCACCACATCCTAGCCCCACACCCATGCACTCAATTTCCCCATCTTCTAGCGAAAATACCTTGGGATTGAGACCGACTGATGGAGCCTGACTGAGATTTTGACTTCTTTCTTTTTTTTTTCTCTGTACCTTTCAAGAACAAAATCTCACACTAATTTCCACAGGCAGGGGCTTCAGCAACTGATTGTTATGATTAGCATTGGCAAAGCTCCTTGGAAGGAGTGAACACACATAGATTGGGGCCTGGGCAGGGCTTCTTGTTTTCACAGAATCATGTCTTCCTGTAAGAACATTCCAGAGTAATGCGCATGGCTAATCTAGAAAGAGGAATAGAAAATGCATTCCCAACAAACATTAGGACTTCACTATCGTCTTTACTATCACACCAAACAATTAAAAACCCATAAAAAGGAGACGGTTTCCAAAAGCTACAGTTTAATAATTTCAAACAGAGGCTCATTCTCTTCTGTGTGAGGTCTTCCAAGACCTTTCACCTTGGACCCTCTCCAGGAGGGGTGCCTGTAAATGCAGAGCCCGTGAGCTCTGACACCCCTGAGGAAGGCCCCCCTGTCGCCTTGGGAGGTGGCATTTGGGGCCATGTTTTACACGCCCAAAAAGCAAACAAGAGCTCCTCTTCTCACAGTGAGTCTCCAGCTATCAGCTGAGTCCTCAATGGCTCAGAAAGGGAAGTGTTCTCTCTTGAGGAGAATTGCCCCCCATTATTTCTTGAGTGCTCTGCTGGTGGAGCGCTAGCTGAGGTGAAGGATGTTTTCAACAATGCGGACACCTGCGTGGCCCTCAGGATACCCGGGTTAGCACAGCAGAAGGAAGTGAGTTCAGGAGCGGGTCTGGAGCCTTCTCCCCTGCTCCCCTCACCTGTGGCCCCAGAGAATCACCCCCTAAGGAGTCACAGTTCACTCAAGACTAGCAGTGGCAATGGGAGCGACCCACTCTTTCTTTATTCGATAAAGGTGGGCCAGAGAAAGCTGATGGGCCTTTCTCCTCTACAGGAGGATCCAAATATTTGCAACTGGCTCTACCCAGCTGGGTAACGGGAACATCACAGAACAATCTTTGCTCCGCTGTCAAAAGTCCCAGCCTTTCGCTGAAGACACGTCCACAGACCCTGGCAGGAGGGGAGACTCAGGTCTGGAGGCTGGACCTGCCACGGGCTGCAGGATCTCAGCGCAGCCATGGCGAACTCCCGGCACCGGCAGTCGGATTTCCAGCCCAAAACTGTTCTCCCCAACACAAAGAGGGGCAGCCTGGCGGTGTAACAAAAGCCGGTGTGGGTGGCAAGGTGATTGCACATTTCAGCTTGAATGCTCCAGTGTGGGGCTCGCACCTGATCACCAGATGCTTCAAGCAGATGGTCAGGGAGGGGAGAGCCGGCTCCTGGTTGCTTCCGAGGGGCTCCAGGAGAACTAATCCAGAGAGCCGGCCGGGAGTGCCCGGCTGCCTCGCCCAGCCTCCACTCCAGGAGCACTTGCAAGGCTGGAGCCTGTAGTCTCTGTTTCCAGGAAAGGCTTCCAAATATCCAGCAGCACACCTCGAGTGAGGAGCTCAAACTGGGAGTGAAGCTCGGCCAGGCCAGCGGGAGCCTTTTTGTCCACGGAAGCTTTTCGTTTTTAGGATTTCTTCTCTGGATGGTCTTCTGGAACAGGCCAGGCTGCATCTGTTATCTGATCCAGAAGGTCTCGGTAAATGTGATTCATTTGCAAATTAATTTTTCAGCAAGTGGCTGGGTGAGCAATAAAAAGCAGCCTCCCTGTGGTGCCTAGGCCAGCCTAACTTGCAGCCCTGGGATGGGTTGTGATGACCTTGGCCCAGTGGCGAGTCCTGACAATGACCTAGGCTATGATGGAAGGTGGGAGGAGCCCTCCGATAGGAAGACCAGGCCTGCGCCAAGGAGCGCTTTCTGGAGAACAGAGCGTTTTTCAAAGCTTCCTCTCAGCAGAAGCTGCTGGCAGGGTCTGCAGGCCAGGGCTGAAAGGGAAGCTGAGCCCCACTCTTGTTCCCGCCTGGGGTCTCCTTTCTCTTCCAGGAAACCCATGTTCTTGTGTGCCCAGGCACACAGCCTTGCCAAGGCAGACAGGTGCACACGAACTACACACACGCAGGACACCTCATTGGGAGCATGGTTTTTGGCTGTTTTATTTACCGAGGTACCCCACATCTGGAAAGCGCTTGAGATATACAAGGTGCTCAATAAACATTGTTCAATGAATATGTGAATGAATGAATGACTAAGATCTTCACTAACCCTATTCCCTTGTTTGTTTTCTTCATACGCACAATACTATTTGAAATGACCTCTTTTGCACGTTCATTTATGAGTTCATGGTCCATCTCCCCTCATCTGAATATAAGTTTCATCAGAGCAGGGCCCTCGCCTGATCAGGTCACCTTGGAGTGTCCCCTGCCTGGCCCAGTGCTGGGCACCAGTAAGGATGCGGTGTTTGCTGAATGAATAAGTGAATGAATGTTGCAGTCTCTCCCACCTGCCCAGCCCAGCAAGGGTAGCAGCTGCAGCCCCAGGTGCTCTCAGGCAGGCCCACGGTGCCTCTCACACTCTACCTCAACAGATGAACTTGTAAAGACAATGACCCCCCACCCCAAAGTGCATTTTCCAGGTCAGCACTTCCTCACAGTTCAGGCTGAGCCAGGCCCTACTCCTCGGCACAGTGCCCTGGTGTCTGCTCACTAACTGGCATTCTCTTCGGTTTTGGACTGGGGCCGGGTTGCTCAGATCTGTTGGGTCTGGGCCGAGCAGGGGCCACTGTGCTTGGGTCACTGTGAGCTCCTGCGCAGGGGGGTCTCTCATTCCCCTTGGCCTTGGTATACGCCCGCCCAGCCCTGGGCTGGATAAGAGCATTGGTTTATGAGTGGTACAGGAGTGTCTGGTGGACACAGACTCCCAGCAGAGTCACAAGCAGGGCCAAAGCCTAGGAGGGCTGCCTTGGTCGCCAGCTCTGTAACCTTGGGCAAGTTACTTGACCTCTCTGAGCTTCAGCCTTTCATTTATAAAATGCAGATAATAGGATGCCCCCTTCATAGGGTTGTTGTAATGATCTGGGAGGAAAGTGCTCAGCCCGGTGCCTGGCACTGTGAGAACTGCTCACACTTACCTGGTGCCCTCCCTGTTCCAGGTACTAAGTGTCCACTCGGCAGCTGCAGAGGGTCCCAGCCTCCCCTCTTTCTCTGATGACAACCCCTCCCACAGGAACGGGCATTCAGTAGGTGCCCCAACGTGACTCCTGGATGGACAGGAGCTACGCGGTGTCATGTTTTCCACTTCCTCGGTGCAGGCGGAGGCAGCTGCGGTCTGTGTGAGGGTTCAGAAGTGCAGGGATTAGGAGAGGCAGCGCTGGGGCGATCAGGAGGCCTCGGAGGCCCCTGGGGTGGTGGCAGGGCCCCTGGGCCAGCGCCGTAACAGGCGGCTGTGACTGGTGGCAGACCCCCCGGCCCCAGGCTCTCCCACAAAGGCAAGGATTAGCCCTGCCGCCCTGGCCAGCGGCCAGCTCAGATCATTTCATTTGGCCTACTTAGCTTTCCCCGGGGGTGTGGGGAGGAGATGATTCATCACTGTCTGGGGCACCCTTGTGCACAGAGGCTTCCACCCAAGAGGGGGCTGTGTCCCTGTCAGTCTGTGTGACATGACAGCCACGGTCCCCAGGGCCTCCCCACAGGAAGCCAAGGCGGCTAGGGATGACACTGGTTTGGGGTGGAGGTGTGACGGCCACTCAGAAAAGCAGCAGCGAGGACAGGAATGTGTGCTTCCTGCAGCAGGGCTCAACCGCCTGATGGGGGAGCGGGGTCATGTCTGTGCAATAAGCCTCCCACACCATCCACTCTCCTTCTGTTTCTCCTGCCTGTCTCGGGCAGGGCTGTTGGGCGAAGAGCAAAGCAGAAGCCCTGGTCTCTGTCAGCTCAGGTCTTGGACAGCTCAGAGCGTCACAGAACCTGAGAGTCCAAAGGACTGTAGACACCCTCTTTAGGGTACACAGGGCCTGAGAGGCAGAATTTAAGTGGGGTGCTACAGCCCAGAGAGATGAAGTAAACTGTCCAAGGTCACACAGCAAAATGGAGGCAGACTGGAACCCAGTTCTCTTGTCTTCCAGCCTAGAACCTTCCTACATATGGTCCCTGTGTCACCTGGGATCTATCCCCAGAAGCATAGAATGGTCAGAGGGACCGACAGGGAGTTGGGTGGGTGGGTGGGGGGGCGAGCTCCCAGGTCCCTCCCTCAGGAGGGGGCCTAGGTGGGCCCAGAGAGGGCCCCCACCGAGATGAAAGCACTAGCTGAGCCTCCACTACCTGGGGGCCCAACGCCTTGACGAATTACCACCAGCCTGGTTATGTTGCCTCTCTTCCCACATTTCAAGAATTTGGCTGATTCGTTAAATATCCACGGCTGATTTCACAAAAGAACAATGGGAAGAGGGGAGGCCATGAAGATGAGGCTTCAGGCTGCAGAGCCGGCTGGGCGCCCCGGGAGGCGGGCGCTGGCTGGGCTGCTGGGGATGGAGCGCGGGGTCCCGGCACATCCGCCCGGCGTTACCTTCCCTTCTGCACAAGTAATTAAGAAACACCTGTGTTTCTCTGTCAGGCTTCACGTTTGAGGAAAGCCCCCCTGCGCCAGGTAGGGGCCCCCCATCCCCCGCAAGCCCACGGGGCAGCCCATGGCCTCCCTCCCGCGTCTCCGAGGGGGATGCGAGAGGCCTGGGAGCCCCAGCTCCACTGAACCGGCCTCAAAATGGCCGAAGCGCCCCCAGAACTTTGAAATCAGGATCGACTCCTCGACGGGTCTCCTTGCCAACGCTCACGCCCATGCCAGCTTTCTCACAAACGAACAGCTTGTATCCCCATGAAAATCAATGGATGGAACAAATTGTATTAAATTATGTAAAATGATACTAAAGAGCACATTCTACCAGTGAAAAGAAAAAAAGTAACCCCCCAGAAAATCTTATTTTAATAAATCTAGCAAAATTATAGAAGACAATTAGGAGGAAAAAATGCTGAATTTTTATGACACTTAAAGACACATCTCTTGGCCATAAGCAGAGATGCAGGATTTATCCCCTCATAGGTCAGACAGGCGTAATTCTTTTGTGTGTCTGACACCTGTGAATTATTTAGCGCCCCTGTGCACCAGCCAGAGACGTCTCCTGCCTGCTCCCTCAGCGGACACGGACCCGCGCTGGGCGGCACAAACAAGCATGCATCTTTCGGAACCAAATTTCCTTCTCTTTCACATGGATATTCTTTTCCTTGGTAAATAACTGTAATTAGCATTGAACTTGCAATATAACCTCTTGCCTATATGCGGAAAAAATCATTTAAAAATATTTTAGCCACTTCCATCCCTTCAACTCCCTAGCACAGCTGCCATTCTTTAAAAAAAAAAAAAAATCAAGAATGTCCTAAGACATGGTGTTTAATACGTCAGGACACCCTCCTCAGCCCCACTCCCAGAGGTCATGCCATTCTCTAGCACACGGCCGTTGCGTGGCTGCAAGGGTGCAGAAATAATCAGAACACAGGAAGATCTCAGGTCCAGAGCACGTTTCTGTCTAGAAACGGTTTAAGCTGACTTGGGGGGGGTCCCTAAATGCGGTACAGTGGGGGGAAAGCAATTTTGAATCTTTTTTCCCCACCTCTCAGCTGTATGACCTAGAACAAAAGTTTAAACCTGCCTGAGACTGTCTCCTCACCAGCAAGGTGGGTACACGCATGCCAACTACCCAGTTCTTATGAGAAGCGAGGTAATTCAGATAATATCAAACTTCCAACACAATTCCCTGCACAAAGAAAACATTTCCTAAACGGTTGCTTCTAATATTTGTGATAAGAATTGTTATAAAAGTAATATAATGTATGATATATAAGATAATAATACTGTTTGTAATGATAATCTTCTAATTGTTTAGAATAATTATAATCATTTCTCCTGGCTGTGATGTATAATAGGGCCAGTGCAGGTTGACTGACTTTCCTCTTAAGCCCAGTTTGGAAAGATGTTATCACTTGGAAAATCCAAACACATGAGTTTTGAGATCAATCAGTTCTTGTGCGTCCATTGGTCAAGTGAGTAATGACTCCGCCTGCAGGTCTAGGTCAGAGTGGTGCCCAGAGGGTCATACTCTGAGGGCCACAACAGTCCCTTATCACATCATGGGCAGAGCTCACCTGTGCCCAGTCACCTGCACTCACCTTGAACCCAACCTGAGCTCTGGCCCCATCCCAAGCACTCACTGGGGGGCTCGCTGGGCCAGGCTGCCTTCCAGATGGCTGGGCCATCAGTTCTGCTCCTTAACAAACCCATAATGCCGTGCTTCCTCGGTGCTAAGACTCACAGACATTCAAAACTGAACACGTCTGAAGTTAATAATGCAACTTACAGTAGATATTGGGCTTATTTATGGTTTCCCTCAGAAGATGGCCCACTGTATAGCTGATAGTATCTCAAAGTCAAGAATGATAAGAACGTGTGATAATAAGAATGCTACTGAGATGCAAAGTTACATATAGGAAGGATAAACAACAAGGTCCTACTGCAGAGCACAGGGAATTATATTCAATATCCTGTGATAAGCCATAATGGAAAAGCATATGAAAAAGAATGTATATATTTGTATAAGTGAATCACTTTGCTGTACAGCAGAAATTAACACAACATTATAAATCAGCTATACTTCAGTAAAAAGAAAAAGAATGCTACCACCTAGGAAGCCATCACTCTATATACTAAGTGCTCTCCTAGCACTATAGGATCACTGGGGCTTTGGTTCAGATTCCCCGGCGAGGTGTGGGGAGGACACTGAGGCTCAGAGGAAGGCCCTAGATTCCAGGGCCAGGGCCAGGACTCACAGCAGGAACAGAGATCAAAGGGGGAGCTTTCCTAGATGATCCAGGGTGGGAAGGCTGGGGGCGGGGCTGATGAAACAGGGAGGAGCCTCTTAGGTGTTGTCCTGTGGCCTGTGGGGAGGGAGAGGCAGAAGCATTTGGGGCCCTGAAATCACAGAGGGCTAATGTCCCATCCGGGCCAGCAGAAGAGCGGAAGGCCCCTGAAGAATTTCTCAGAAAAGAAATGCAAAATGCCACCCTGGTTTGCTGACCCTCCAGCCCCAGGCATCCTGTAAAACAGGCATCCTCCGCCTGCCTGGTGACCCCAACAGCCAGGCTTCCAACCCTGGCAGCGTAGCCAATGGAACAACAAATATAAAAATCCTCCCCAAACAGTCTGAAAATATAGAGGTGTAAAGCACTGCATCCCAAAAAAGCCTCCTGCTAGAGGGACTATTTTTAAAAAGATTTTTAAGAGGTGTGAAAGTGAAGCTGTCTATTATATTTCCCCAGCAAAGCACCATATCTTCAGTTTTCTAACAACCGACACGGAGGGGGCACTTCTGGTTCACCGGTGGGCAGGAGGTCCTGCCTGCTCTTGGCCCTAAGCCAAGCGTGGCCCCAAGGGGGAAATGATGGAGCTTTTTGAATTAGGCTGTCCAAGCAAACGAAGGGAAAATTGAACTCTTCTAAACACAGTTGGTTCATAGAGTCTGAATTAAGGTGAACTTTGCTGATGTCTCTGAGATTTTGCTCCTGCTAAACACCATTTAAATCTGCACTATTAGCCCCTTCTTTGGGAAAGTACAGCTGCTGCTGTACTTACAGCTTTTATATACAGCAAATTGCCAAAAACACCCAAATAAATAACAGGGAATCTATTCTTCCCGTCTGCCTAAGGGTCAGTTGAAAGCAAATGGCAATAACTGACTCCCTCGCTTGCATCTGCAGGAGAAATGGACGTCTCAAGCTGAGAAGTCCATGGTGAGCTAGTTTTGGTTACTAAAGGTTTCCATTTAAATGCAGAAGCCAGAAACTTATTTACAATCTTCCGTCTGAGGGGCGTGGATATGAAGCAAAGGGCAGCGCCGCAGCACACCATCTAGGGGACCGCTTCAAACAAAGTGCTTTAGTTTAAAACACAAATCAGTCGAGGAGAAGCCCCTTGAAAGGAAGGCTAGGAACATAGGTGGTGTCAGATGGTGCTGTGAGGGTCCCGGCCCCAGCCCCCAACTGTCCACCCAGCCTGGGTACCCGGACTCCCACTCTCGGCCGCTCTCCACGCCGGCTTTATGTCTGTCATAACTTCACATGCTGTCAGGTTTAAAACAAAAACATAGTTACATTATCGCGCTGAATCACGGCTGACAGTTGTAAAGATACTGTTTTTAGGTCTGGCGTTTAGAGGCCACCCTGGATAGCTTTCAAAGAAAACGGAGCTCTCTTGAGCTCACATTTCATCTCATATGGACTGTTTGATGAGTCTGGTGAGGGAAAAGGATACTTGATTTTGGCCTCTGGGTGCCCCCACTGAGGAACGGCGCTCCACACGCCCTACTCATAACAGCGAGAGGCCGAGCCTTGTCCCCAGCAGCCCCTGCCTGAAACTTTGAGATGGGAGGCCTGGTCAATTCCCCCAGAAAGGCCTTCAAATCATCTGTGATGATCTGTAAAGAAAATAATCTAACCAAATCTAGCTGCTTCACTCTTGGTGAAAATTTTGCTTTTTAATCTAGTATCTTAAACCCCCTAAAATGATCCTCCTTCCCCTCTCCCTCCCCCACCCAACAAGTACAAGAGATGCTGTTCTTCAAGCCTTAACTAAAAATACTTTCAAAAGACAAACGTGATATTCTAAATGTCACCGCAGAAGACTATAAGAGCAGTTATTTTCTATTTATCACAGATATTTTCTGATGCTCTGTATCTAAAGAATGCTCTTGATTAGAAAGGCCCTTCCTTTTGTTCAGTGCTTCTAAAAATATAAAGACTATTATAAAAAAAGTAAAATCCTAGTACAGGTGACACCAATCTTTCCCATCAGACTTTTTAATTTTTTTGTTGTTGCCAGAATTGGGGTAGCACATTATGATGAGGATTCAAAAAGAATAATTAAAGTTCTACATGGACACAGATCTGCCTCAGGGAGGACCTTTTATGTTGTTTTGCATTTCGTGTGTCATTCAAAAGGTTTGCAACTGGGAAATGATGTTGAACTAAAATAAGACAAGAACACACTGACTGAAATTATACCCTGTCCAATGAGTTGACACCCCTTCAGACAGCTCACCACGATGGTTCTGGAGCCAGCACTGCTCTATGTGTGGATGACATTAGACTCTGCACAGTGGCACAGGGAAGAAGCCGTCTTGAAGTAGGCAGTGTGCACACAGATCCCAGGATGGCAGAGGAAAAGCAGAGGCTCACCTGGTACCTGCAAGTGTTCTGTCCACTGACTGAACAGGAGTTACAACCAAGCAGCTCCACTGGCCCTTCTGGGACCCAGTGTGCTTTGTTTGGTTTGGACCCACATAGTATTCTATTTTGGAGGGTTAACATTTAGCAATAATGAAATTTCACAAACGATCCAGATGTCTGGCTTCATTTTAAAAATGGGCAGCTGTGGCAACACTGCCACAACTTTCCCTTCTGGTGACACTGGAGCAGCAGAGTGGAGGCTGCCCCTTTAGGCTGGGCATATGCTCTCCAGTTTTCCACAGTACCCACCAATCCGTGTTGTGACTTGTCATGGAAACTGAGTGTCAGCCAGCATTTATCCTTACATTTGGAGTGTTCTTTTTATTATAGTAAAGAAACATTTCTTTTTACCTATACTGTTACTTTAAAAAAAGGATTGAAAAGAAGAAGAAAAGGCAGAGGTGAAGCAGCATGCTTTAAGTAACATACAACAGAGGACTCTTCTTTGTGAAATTAAAGACAATCCCAATAGGTAGAGCTGTAAATATCAAGCCCAGGTCACTCATTTATGTCACTTGCCTGGCACCTCTGGGCATTTATTCATTCAACAAATATTTATTGAGCACCTACTATGTGCCAGGCTCTGCTCTAGATACCAGGGATGTCAGCTAGCAAAACAAACAAAACTTTCTTCCTCAATGGAGCTTGCCTCACTGCAGGGAAGGGCGGGAAATTAAAAAGTACCTAGACATGAGAAATAAAGGATTCATATGCATGCTAGGAAGTGAAAGATGCTGAAGAACAAAATTGGAGTAGAAGAAGAATACTGAGAGTGTGTGGAGTGGATAGCAACTTTGAACATGCATTTGAGTTTGTGAGCTCTGGGCTTTTCTCTTTCTGCCTCTGTGACCCCTACCAAATCTCCTGCAGGAAGTCTTCCGTGACCACCTTCTCCCACACCTACCTCTAACTTCTCTGATAGACAATAGCACTGGCTAAAGGCCAGGCACACTGGTCCTAATGAAGAATATACATTGAACTGCTTCAGGGACCTGGGTCCTCCACTTGGTACCATGGGGGAAGTGGAGTCCCTGCCATCCACGAGCTGAATCTAATCTGGGGATGAGGCAAGTATATAAACTACTCTCATAAAAATAAAAAGTACTGAGCATCATAAAAGAGGTTGAAAAAAAGTGGTACCCGAAGTTCAAAGGGGAAGTCATTACCTGCAACCAGAATGTGAGGTGCACTGGTGGTCCCCCCGTTTCTTCACTGCTCCACTCAGCTCCTGTCCTTGACTCACACTCAGCAAGATGCAGTCAAGGCTTCTCATTCTTCATTCAAGGCCTCAGCCTCTTTCCAACCCAATATCCCCTATTCCACTTCCTCTAGTCAGTCACCTCAGCAAATGCCTCTGCTAATGCTGACCCCAGAAATAAAAAAGGCATCAGAACCATAACCATAACCATAAAGAAAAAAGAGAAAGAGATAGAGAATATATATCAAGAGAGAAATTTCTCCAGGAAAGTATAAGAACATGTTGGAACATAACATGCAATAATGCTCAACTTGCATGTACAATAATTGAAATAGAAGGTCTTTGAAACAGAGTATAAAGAAGAGATACAAAGAATCAAAATGTAGATGATCAAACAAGAGAAGGACTTAGACAGGGATGGAAGAAAAACAAAAGCCACTTTTCCAAAATAAAGAATAAAATAAAATAACGCCATTCTTTGGAAATAAAAGTCTCATTAGAAGCAGAATAAGTTAAATCAACACTGCTGACACCACAGAGATATGGAAGGGCTTGAGAAAATCAAGCAAAATAGTTAAAAAAATCAAGAACTAAAATTAATGATAGAAAAAATGATAGGCAAGACAAAGGAAGTTCAGCATGTGTATAACTGGTGTAAGTGAAGAAAAGAATATTTTTAAAGTAACACCCAAATCAGAGATATAATAAAAGAAAACTCTCCTCAAGTAAAGGAATGGAATCTTTGGCTGGAAATAGCACTCAAGTCTTAGGAAATCCTGATGCATTTTAGATTTCAAGAATTAAACAAAGGAATCCTATATATTCCATATTAAAACAATAACAAGTAAACAAACATATAAAACAAAAATAATAAATCAACAAAAAGGTTTGAGAATATTATTAAGATATATAAAATTATATAAAGGTAAAACCATTACAATATTTAAAATACTTCTTTTCCATACTATTGGTGAAAAAATATACAATCGTGCACACAACAAAACAAAGAAAGCTCAGATAATACAGCAGAAAATAGGAAACAAAATAAAGACAGAAGAAAAGTTAAAGTAAAATCATAGTACTACAGCCAACTATACTGTTTGCATCAATAAGTATAAATGGGCTAATCTTACCTATTAAGAGAAAACAAACTTTCAGAAAAGGAAAACAAAATATCATGCTGCGTATTTGACTCATCTGAAACAAAGTGACTCAGAAAGATTAAAATTATGATGATTGGTAAAGATATAATATGAACACATACTGTAAAAGAAAGTAGGATTTTGATAATTTTATCAGGTAAGTTTAAGTTTAAAGTAAAAGTATTTAACCAGACCAGTGAAGCACTTCATAATGATCAGTTGAAGAAGACACACAAAGATCTAGCTAGGTCATTGTGCTCCAAAATATTCCCAAAGCAAAACCCAAAAAACAGAATAACAACAAAAGAATTTTTTAAAAAAGCAAAAATTACCAAAACAAAATAGTAATAGAAAACTAACTCATCCGTCACACGTCAGGTAGATAAAAATTAGGAAGGACGTAAAAAATATAAGTGGCATAACTGACACAGTAAATCTAATAGACATCTATCAAACTCCATTCTCTTAAAATAGAAAACGTACACTCTTTCCAAATGCCTATAGAACATGAACGGAACAATCGGTGACAGGGAAATTTGATGCACCACCAAAACCTGAGATAGATCACAGTGTCTGAGCAGTATGTATATGAATCTAGATATTAATACCTAAAACAGAAAACATAGCAAAACAACAACAAAAGAAGTACATTGAAAGCCTTTTAAAGACGAAAGTTACTTGGGATAAAGTAAAAATTAAAAGGAAAATTGCAGAATCTCTGGTAAAAAAAAATTATTGCATGTCAAGGGAGTTATAATGGGGGGAAATCATAACCTTTAAAACCTAGGTTATTCAGTAAGAAAGCAAGGAAATAAGTGAACCAAGCATTCAATTTACAATGAAGAAAAAGAGGAACTAAATATATCTTACTAAAGCAAAAAGAATTATTAGAGTGACAGGAGACATTAATGAAAAACATCTAATGAATATATATATCTTTGTAAGGGAAAACACAATAAAATAGATTAATCTCTAGCTATCTCAGTGGTTCTCAGCTAGGAAAGATCTGTTCCCCCAAGTGACATTTGGCAATGCCTGGAGATATTTTTTGGTTGTCACAGTTAGGGAGCTGCTTGGGCACCTCATGGGTAGAGGCCAGGGATGCCGCTAAACATCCTATAGTGCCCAGGACAGTCCAACTGCGAAGAATTACCTGCTAAAATGTCAATGATGCTGAGGTTGAAAAACTCTGAGCTATCTTAATAAAGACAAAGGAAGGAAAGCACAAATTTGCAAAATTAGAAATAAAAATATGTATATAAGCACAGGAAAAAAGAAGTACTAAACCATATATAAAATAATACATTATTTCATTTTGTGCAAATAATTTTAAGTAGATAAAATAAATATATTTTTATGAAAGTAGAAATTACCAAAGTTAACAACAGAAGAGAAAAAGAACTTAGGTCAATTTCCATGAGGAAAAACATTGAGAGAATTGTCAGAGCGCTATCTCAAAAATGCAAGAGGCCCAGATGTTTTCACATGTTAATTCTATCAAGCCCTCAAAAAACAAACGATACCAATGCTATTTTAACTGTTTAAGGGCTTAAAGAGAGAAGGAAAATCTCCTAATTCTTTTTCAAAAATGTCATAACATTGACATCAAAACCTGACAAAGGTATAAAAAACAAGAAAACCATAAATCAATCATACCTTTCAGTAGCAATGCAAGAAATCCTAAATAATGTTTTTAAAAGTAGATTTCTGCAGTAGTACATTAAAAAGGACAATAGGCCTCAATCAAATAGAGTTGATTCCATAAATTAAAAGGTGTTTTACTATTAGGGAATCGATTAATATGACCCACTATTTTAATATTCTATCAAACAGAGAAAAAGTGTTTTATCATCTCCACAAATCCATGAGAGGTATTTATGAATTTAAACACAAATCCCTGATTAAAATAAATAATCACCAAATAGTCATACAGGGTGTTTTTGGAACATACATATAACAAGATGCTTGATGCTGAAATGCTCAAATCATGCACTCTGCAATAGGAACAGGCTGTCCACTGCACACCATTAATGAATATTTTTCTCAACCATGTTAGTCATTGCAATGGAGAAGGAAAAAGAAGTATAAGGTTCTAAATTTGTTTAAAAAAGGAAAGCTTATTATCATGTGTAGGTAATATGATGCCATATAAGAATATTTATGAGAAACTGCTAAAAAATATATCAGAAACAATAGGACAATTCAGCAAGGTGGCTGGTTGTAAAATGAATATTCAAATATCAGAATTTTCTATTAACTCAAACAATAATGAATTAGAAATACATAACTGAAGAAAAGATTTGATTTACAATGCAATGCAAAGTGAGGAAGAGAAAGAAAGAGAGAGGAGAGAAAATACCTAGAAATAAACCTAAATATAAATTTTAGGGCCTATATAAATAAATAAAAACAAACAATTGTTTCCAATGACTGAGCAACACAAATGGTGTTTTTCTCTTGGGTATAAGACTCTAAGTCCTAACAATGGTAATTCTCCCTATACATTTATATGTTTATTGTATTTCCTCATCCCCCCTTCCAAAAAAAATATTCTTCTGAGTATTTTAAGACTAAAACTCATGTAAAACAAACATAAAACTATATGGTGAAATTTTGAAAAAGAGAAAGCCTTACCAGATACTACATTAAATTATACATATAGTCATTAATACAATTTGGAACGGGTGCAGAAATAGTAGGCTGGTCAATTGAGTAAATGGAGAGTACAGAAATGGACGTAAATGCATCTGAGAATTTAGTAAATGATAAAGGTGCCTTTTTTAATCAGTGAAAGAAAGAAGAATTATTTAATAAATGGTATTTAGTCAACTGGCTGGCCACTGGATTAGGGGGAAGATAAAAAAGTAACACTGGAACTAATTCTCTTCCTACACCAAAATAAAATCAAGATGATTAAGGATTTAAAGGCAAAAAATAATAATGATTATCAAAGATAACATGGAGATTAATATAAAATCTAAGAGTTAGTAAGTCACAGAAGTTGTAATATGACAGATAAATCTAAGTATAAAAAATCTAAAACCTCACTAAGATAAAAAAATTATAAACAAAATCAAAAGACACATGACAAAGTGGGAAAAATATTTATAACACAAGTGACAGAAAAGGGCTAATTCACTTAACATATAATAAGCTCTTGCACATCAGTGAGAAATATATCAATCATTCAATAGAAAAAAAATGGGAAAATGATATGAAAAACCAATTCACAGAGGAAGAAATATAAATGACTTATAAACATATGGAAAGATGTTCATTGTCACTAATAATTAAAGACATGCAAATAAAAAGAGCGGGAAACCTATCAGATAGACAAAGGTTTGCATCTTTGACTTGAGCAGTTCTACTTCTTAGAATTTGTCTTATAGGAATCTCTCATTCATTCTCTCTCTCTTTCTCATCTAAGGTGACCAGTTATAAAACAAAAATTAGATAGATAGATAGATATAGATTTTAGGTAGATATATATTATATATTAGACATATATATACACACATATGTATATAATTATTCATCAACAGGGGACTATTTATGTAAATTATGGTAAGTCTCTATAAAAGAACTAGGAACTCTGTGCAATCATTAATAAAAATATGGAAGATGTGGAAAAATATGTGTGATATATTGATTAAGGAACAAAGCAAGGCATAAAATAGTGTACATAGTATGTTTTCAGTTGTGTTTAAAAATTAATACATGTACTCATATATATTTGCATAGACAATATGTTGAAATATATACATTAACTATTTACGGTGGTTATCAATGGAGTTAGGCTAAGAGTTTGGGGTAAGGGGAAAATTCACTTCTCATTATACAGGTATATTCTTTGGTACAGTTTGAGTTTTATGTACATGTATTAAAACAAATAAAAAGCCCTTCCTGAGTGCTCAAAAAATGATGGAGTCATGTCAAAAGGACACAGGGGCCAATTTGAGGATGCTCCCAATGGCCAAAGCTCCAACAATTTGAACAAGAAAATAATAATAGTAATGTATTTATAACCCATAGAATAAAATAAGTATCATTGAGTCCATATGATAAAAAGCAATTCAATGGGAGAGAAGGAATAGCTTTACCTTATAAAATAATTCCAATTTAAGAAATGAAGGAGGGGCTTCCCTGGTGGCGCAGTGGTTGAGAGTCCGCCTGCCGATTCAGGGGACACGGGATCGTGCCCCGGTCCGGGAGGATCCCACATGCCGCGGAGCGCCTGGGCCCGTGAGCCATGGCCGCTGAGCCTGCGCGTCCGGAGCCTGCGCGTCCGGAGCCTGTGCTCCACAACGGAAGAGGACACAACAGTGAGAGGCCCGCGCACCGCAAAAAAAAAAAAAGAAATGTAGGAGGAGTGAGGGAAATTTAAAAAATCATAATTAGAACATCATAGCAATAATTGTTATAGGCAAGATTCACTAATGGATATAAAAATTAGTGGGCAAAAGCATGAAAATAAAAATGATATTTGCTTTGTCTCAAAGTATTCCCACATGATGCTTTTTCATTACAAAGGAAAAAATAATAATTCTACAGCTTAGGAGATACCATCTTAACTAAGTGATCAGAAGTTAACATTACTAGTAAATAGGTATCTGGGGCTCACAGCCCTCCTGATATGATGCGCTGAGGGCACACAATATCGCCCCCATGACATTCTTGTCTAAAATGCATAAGGTCCATCTAATCATGACAAAATAGCAGACAAACCCAAACTGAGGGATGTTCTACACAATAGATGGCCAGCACTCTTTAGAAGTATTCAGGTCACCAAAGACAAACCATGACTGAGGAACCGTCCCAGATTGGAGGAGACACATGACAACTACATGCAATGTGGGGTCCTGGATTGGATCCTGGCCCAGAAAAAGGATATCAGTGGGACATCAGGGAGATTTGAATAAGGTCTGTAGATTAGTTAATAATACTGTATCGAAGTTAATTTCCTGGTTTTGATAATCAAACCAAGGAAATGTAAAATGTTAGCATTTAGAGAACTCTATACTATTTTTACAACTCTTTTTGTAAGTCTGAAATTATTTGAAGATAAAAAATTTTAAAAATAATTTAAACAAATTCTTTCTGGAAGTCCCACTGGGATGAGCAATGAAAGATACAAGATAGTTGACAGTCAATGTCACTAAATCACAATGGAAAATCCTGGGACTAGTTGGGCCTCACGGTCAGATGAGAAGGCCATACCCAGAGATCTCAGTGGGGTGAAAGGAGGGGCCCCTTTTCTCTGGTTGACAAAGAGACAATTGGTCCCTTGGGGGGAAAAAATATGTTAGTCAAGTCCCTTGGGAATAGAAATGTTGGGTGTGTAGCCTCAAGGGTCTGTTTGAGCCCTTCCCTTAAATCTACATACTCATAGGCATGGGCTTCAATATCCTGCTGGGTTTGGAGAACAGGGAAGATTCTAAAACCATCTCCTTCGCACTTCAGCAGTCTTGGAAAGTAACTCAGCCATTCACAGTTTCCCATTTCTCAATCTGTAAAATCTGGAAAATAAAAGCTTAGAGGAATCCTCCTGAAAGCACTGAATCCTTAAGATGGGATGCTCTTTTCATGATCTCAAATCCCTTTCGGAGGCTACAGCAATCACCAAGGACACGAGACCCATCCTCGATTCAGTGTGCAAAGCCAGGAATCTGAAATGAGCGTTCCAAAATGCCCAGCACCAAAGAGCAAAAGAAGGTTGGTGCATTGGAGCCTTGACTCCTAGCTCCCAGGGCTGCCACCGGTTCACGCTTAAGAGATGAAAATTATTTTGAAAACCAAGGCCAAAGGCCACGGGCATATATTTGCGGCAGATTATTGACACGAGTGTGCCATAGACCTAGCCAATCAGAAAGTAATTTTATAAACACTGTTATTAAACAGAAGGGCAATTACTTTAAGTACTGGAAAAATGTCAGGGTCATACATGAATTTTGTGGGTATCACATTTTATTTGACACTCAGTGGATCAATGACTCCAAGGAAATTTATTCAGAAATAATACACACCATGCCACCAACCTTAAAGCTAAACCTCCCCTACACAGATTGCCCAAATTTAGACAGAGGAATAATTTCTGATTTATTCAGTTTACTAAGAATCCAGAAATGCGGTCAAAGCTCTTTATACATGAAAGTATGGAAGTAATTAAGGATTATGTGGTAAGTATACAAACATGGTTTATACGACTGCATTTTAGAATGGACCCTTCTTATTTCTGTCTTTGTCAACTAAACAGAGCAGAGGTTCTAATGAACTGTAATGAGAAGTGTAAGAAGGGCCCAAGGGCAGCTTCTCTGTGATGCCTGTTTGTAAACTGAATGGCCTTGAGGTCCTCCGAGTCCACGCTCCCCACACTTCAGATTTCTGCTGCGGTTGAATACGTTGCTACTACCTTAGTGGCAGTTGCATGAGTGTAAGGGGAGGGGAAGCAGAGGCGCCTCCAGGAGCTAATGCTGCTTCCCATCACCTTGGACGATAGATTTCTTGCAGTGTCAAATGGCCAGGTACCTTATTCCACCCAACAAGAGTTTGGAATGGCTCCCAGTGACTCCAGGGGTCCCCTGTCCTCCCCTTCTCCTAACCCTGTCCTGGCAATGATAGTTCTATTTTGCATGAGTGGCCTATGCCTTAAAAGGCAGAGCGGCAGAGCATGGGATGCATACAGTAGGCCCTCAATAAAGATACAGTAAATGGAAGAATGATTGCCAGTCTCTTCCAGGTCGGCAAATACAGTGAGAATAAATAATAGAGACTTTTCAAGAAATGACGCTGCATTTCGTAGAGCCTAATTTTTGATAAATTTCGAGTACAACAACTTAGGCATGCTGTTCCTTCTCAGAGCTGGGCGCAGCTCCCTCTGGGTGTGGCCTTGCATGGGTGAGCCCTCTTCAGCCTCTCCACCCACTGCAACAATGACAGCGGGCAGACAGACCTTCCCTTGGTTCACGGAAAACATCCAGCCCTCAAAGAGGCAAACTAAACAGGTGGCCACTGGAGAAAGGGTGTCATAAGGGAAGCAGGTCCAGAAACTGAGTTTGTCTTAAAAGCTTGAGATAACATGGAGCTCTGTTTCCTTTTGTTTCAACAACCAAGCTTCCACTCTGCTCCTCATTCAGAGAGAAACTACACAGAAATACTTCATCCTCCAGATCAGCTGAGGGGTAACAGAGCAGCCATCTTTAGTCACCCCTGCTTCCCCTGCCCCTGAAGTGGAGAGACTCACAGTGACGGGTGGCCCAGCAGGCCACTGAGGGGGTCTCTGTGAGGGACGGGGCCAGCCCAGCCCCAGGGGTGAGGGAGGACCAGCCTCCCCAGCCTCTTGGAACTGCCCTGCCAGGTGGGAATAAATATGGTTGCCTGTTCCCCAAAATTATTTAGGTCCATTTTTTCAGATCTACATAAATTAGAAACATAGTTTTTTCTTTTTAGTTAAAAAAGGAGAAAATGTGTTGTAAATGTCCACTCTATTCGTTTGTCTCTGCACTAGAAAGACGACTCAGAGGGGCTGGGAGTGTGCTCTGTCTTTCATCTTTGTGTCCACAATGCCTAGCACATAGTAGGTGTTGAGTAAATATCTGTGGCATGAATAGGTGGATGAATGAATGAATGGGTGGATGAATGAATGAATGAGTGAATGAATGAATGAATGAGTGAATGAATGAATGAACACCTCGAGGCCTGAGTTACCTGGTAGTGTAGCAAAACCAGTTCTACAGTTATCATAGCTATTGGCCAATCTAAATGTACAAGCCTCATTGCAGGCCACAACTATGAACCTCTTAATCATTTTCAAAAGCTTTATAATTAAGAAAACACTTTCCGTGACTGGGTCTCTTTGGGTGCTCACAATAGCTCTGTCAGAGACGCTTGGCAAGAATTGTCATGCCCTTTGACGGCTGTGAAAACTGAGATTTAAATACGTTAAGGCCTAGTCACACAGATCTTAAGATGCAGTCAGGAATAGAACTTAGATACACAAAAATACACTTGAAGCTCCTTACATACGAACCCATAAAAAGTAATTAGGAATCGCATAGGAAGAGGACAAGATGTATTTTGTTGGGTCTTGGTGACTCATATAGTAGATAATATTTCCATTTTTACATTGACGGCTAGAAGGCTCAGTTCCTGATCGGTAGCCTACCTCTTGGAGGGCAAAAAATCTTGTTTTAATTTTGTAAGCTGCCTTAATTCTTTTCTTAGAGCTGGGATGAAGCAGGGGGTTATGATGTGTGAGGAGGGAAGCAATGGAAGAGAGAAGTAGAAATTCAATTACACTCTTATGGTCCAGAAGCGGTCTCTTTCCTGGTCGCCCTATCCATCAGACTCAGCAAGCAGCCACCATGCTGCAGCGAGCACACCAAGAGGAGGCCAGGTGTGGACAGGGCCTTTCATCACCTGGCCCTCTCCACCTCTGAGGCTGCCTCTTGGCTTTGGGATGGGCGTCAACACATCTCCCACAGCCACACGCCAGTTTTACTCTCTGTTCACAGTTCCGAGGCCACATTCTGACTGGGATGCACATTCCTTGGGCATCAAGGAAACTGATCACGATGTCAGGGGATCGAAGGTCCCGCATCTTCTTTAGAGAGGATCACAGGGGCCTTTGCATAACAGAAGCTCAACCAAATCATCTGTTCAGGCCCCTCAGAAAGCCACAGAGAGAACTGTGGTGATCGAGATTCCTGGTCCCCAAGCTGCCAGGACCCAGTTCTTTAGAGCCAGAAACCACACCTGACTTGACTAGGTACTGCATCAGCGTCTTCTAAAGCCCCCTGGACCACTGTCCAGCATGGCTCACTCTAACACATTTTGCAGTCTCCTAGCCTACAGCTGGGTAAACAGTTCACATCTTGTAAATGCTCCAGCGGGACCAGAGTCCTGACTGACTCTTTTGAAGGTCCAGAGTTGATTTCTCTCCAGCAAACTCTCATTCTAATGCACATCAGATTGCCCCATGCAGCCCTCCTGGGTTTCCCGCACCTGCAGATGTCCAAGCCAAGCGTTCACTTCCTCATTCCTCCAGGAAATGTTTACCTGCAAAAAATGGCCCAGGTAACCACTTCCTAGAAATCCATTTTGTCTGCCCATGATTACCTTTGTCAGATTTCAAGTTTCCTTCTGGTCTAGCACTTGATGAAAAAGTCTATTTTCATGTGAGCCGTACCATTTAAGATTTTGTAAATATTATTCCAAACAAATCCATTTAAAAATCAATTGTAATTTCTCGTCTATGAATTTATTGTACAAATACAAAAGTACACAAAAGATACTTGGTGTGGTATTATTTGAAATAACAGATACGCACAAGCTAATATCTTCTGTGAATGGGCATCATCGGTACAGGGCTGGTTAAATAAATTATGGCACATAATATAATAGAATACTATGCAACCAGTAACAATATAACTTGAGACTAAAGTCAATACTTCTACATCTACCTCATTCTTGTTAAGTGAAAAAAGCAAATTGTAGAAAATAACTATTTTATGATGATTGTATGATCATATTTACAAAAAAAGAGTAAGACTATACAGTAATACAAAACATATGTATTTCTACCGTATTATATACATATGCATAGGAAAAATTTTTTCTGATAGCATATGTTACTTTTTTTAAAAATATAATTATTTAAGTAAAGGGGGGATGGGAAAGAAAGTTTTGATGAACAAAGGAGAGCGTAACTAAAATTCACAATGAAAATGATCATAAAAAATCTTCCTCACAAAATATCAATAAAAAAGCTTCATTTTGTACTTTCTAAAACAAAGCAAATGGCACATAACTTTTAAAAATCATTTGAGAGCAGGTTATAGCTGCACTCAGTCACACACACAAAAAAAGTATGGAAAAGGATCTAATGGTGTTTTGCAGTGTCTTCAACTCAGGAATCTTTGGTAAATAAATTTGAAAAAAATCATTCTATTGTGGACCTTCAAGGAAGCGAAAGCAGCATTTGATATAAGTTACTCAGCTTGCAGATGAAGGAGAAACTTGGTCCAGGAGGTTAAGCGCTGTGCAGACAGTGGGGCGATGGCTTGGCCTGGGGCCGGTGTGCCCCATGTCCTGGCCAGCGTGCCCTGTGTCACCCTGGGGGACACCTGAGGCAGCCTAAGCACCCACTCTGACACCTATTTTCCTTTCACTTTTCTGTTCCAGCCAGTGGCTCCACTCTGGCACCTCCCTCAGTTGTTTCTGGGCCTTTCACCGACAGCTACCCCCAATGTGTGACGCACTGGCTAGACTGGCACAGCCAGCCAGCACTTTATACAGACCCTCCTCCCACCCAGACACTTCTTCCATGCAGGTAACCACACAACCCTCTTTTTACAGAAGAGGAAACTGAGGTGTGGAGAGGCTGACTTTCTCAAGATCACAGAGCTGGAGAGGGTTCTAGCTGGATGGGAATACACAACGTTGGCCTGCAGAGCCCAAGCTGCTTCCACCCTCCCCATGTGCACGGGCTTCAATTCTGTTCACACTCGGGTCCATCCTCCATTCCTCCTGGTGTCTTCACTGAGTCTTGTCATTCCCTCGAGGATCTATGTGAAAAAGGGGACAACCACCTTGCCTTCAGATAGTCTTGACCGAAATTCTGCCAGGTGAGGTGTCCCCCATCCTAGACTAGGCATTGGGAGAGGCAGGAAGATGTGGTGGGGTAAACAATGCTGACTGCAGGGGCCTCAGCACCACCCATGTCCTCAGGGCAAAGCTTCCACTCCAGCCAGGCAGCCCTCGGCAGCCCAGGGCCCACACCGTGTGGCCATGAAGACCCAGCGGCCCCAGAAGAAGGCATTTGGCACTTGAAAAGAAGAGGGCACCTTTTAAAGGCCCCGAGAGAGATGTGCGTCCTTGTAGGCACATTTTCCTAGTAACGTATGCTCTTTCAGTTTGCTGGCAACCTGGACATGATCTCATCTCTGGATCCCAGAGAAGGCCTGTTACTCGGAGACTTCGTTCCTCTCCCCCAACTCATGGCTTTTCAAACAGCCAACTTCTTTTTCCTCTTGAATAACAATTTGACTCCATTGAAACATGAAGCCACCAGGGTCTGTATGAAATCATTTTATACTTGCCCTCTTATGGGGAAAAAAAGAGAATGGAGTCATGGGGTGGGGGTGTGTTCCAGCCATAGAAGTAGGAGAGGAATCTGTCAGGTGATAGAAGCAGTTTGTCCCACCAGTCGGCTAGGGACTCTGATGTCCAAAAGCATCCTCCAGGCATCCCACAGCATCAACAGCCAGGCTGTGTAACTACCGCCCAATGAAGAGTAAGTTTCCTCATCTGTAAAATGGGGATAATCAGAGTCCTTACCCAACAAAGCAACGGTGAAGATTAAATAAGATAATGAGTATAAAAGTGCTCCAGCAGCATGAGCTGCTTTGAATACGTGGACTCCTGCCTTGGGAGCCTGCTGTCTCTGGTTGTATTCCTTGTCCAGAAGCCCCACTGGGCAAATCCATTCTCACATGGAGGGCTGGGGACCAGGATTCCTAGCTCTGCCCCAGGCTTGCTGAGCAACCTCAGGCCAGTCACTCACTCTCTCTGAACCTCAGTTTCTGCATATGATAATGAAGTGTTGATTTAACTACTTAGCAATTTGCTACTTTTTTTTTTTTTTCTTTCAGGCTCAGTAGTTGTGTGGCATGTGGGATCTTCCCAGATCGGGGATCGAACCTGTGTCCCCTGCGTTGGCAGGCGGATTCTTAACCACTGCGCCACCAGGGAAGTCCCCAATTTGCTACTTTTAAATTAGCAACATTGCCTTTGATTCATTCCCCAAGCCCCACAAACTCAATTTGTTGATAGATTGTTATCTACCAAGAAAAAGTTAACCTATTGTGTAATAACTAGTTCATTTTCCCATGCTAACTCATCAAAGGCAGTTGTGGTGACCGATGAGTGCCTGTGATAAGAAAGAAGAAACCAGTGGAGCTGATAGAATTCTCACCAAAAACATTTGACATTTTAGTGAAGTTCAGCAGCCTTCTTTTTAAAGTTACATTGTTAGTTTATTTTATATTTTCCAAATTAAAAAAATATTCTTCTTCTTATAAATTTAATATATACTCATTATAAAAATATAAAATAATACTCAAGTATATAAGATAGATGTGTAATATAGACTTCAAAATGTTTCCATGCATATATAAATGTGATTAATGTACATATTTTTACAAAAGTGAACTCTATGATGTATATTTTCTGTAACTTTTAAAAAAAACTTAATAACATATTATTGGCAGACTGTCATATTTATCCACAGAAATGTATTTTATCATTTCAGTGCTTTACCAGTTATTCAACACGCTGCTATCCCTGGACGTCAGGGCTGTTTCCGTTCTTCTGCTCTTGCACCCAGCAGTGTGTTGAACATCCCTGTGGCTTACTCTGGGTGCGTATTTAATTATTTACTTAGTTTTCAGTTCTAGAAATGAAATCGATGCTTCCAATCACATGTACTTTTTTTAAAAAGAGATTTTACTATGTGCAGTACCATCTTATAAAATTGCCCTTTTAAAATAATATACCAAACTCTACTCCCATCATCAGCATACAAGATTAGTGGCAAGTGGCATCTCCTTGTTTTTCTTTTTTCAATTAATTTTTAAATTATATATTTAATTTTGTATTTTGTATATATTTTGTATTTTGTATATATTTAATATATACAAAATAATATCCAAGGTGATCAATAAGGTTATGATAGCAGTAAAATGAATATCTAGATACTCTTCACCTGGCTCAAAAAACAGAATCCACAGTGTTTTTATAGGTAAGCACATGGTTTTTATTTGTTCATTTAAAATGACTTGATAAGTGCAAGCCATCTGTGCTACCTCTACAGGGCCTGTGGAGTTAGAGAAGACAGGCTGAGCACCAGAAGGTCTGACAATCCCTATAGTCACAAAATTCTGCTGTTTGTCCATCCATCCATCCATGCTTTCTTTCATCCATCCATCCATCCATCCATCCATCTATTGTTCTCAGCGAGTGTCTGTTGAATGCTTCTCCTCTATTTCAGGCACTGTGCTGGGCCCTGGGATTCAGGGATGAGCAAAGCGGGCACAGGCCATCCTCCTGCAGCCTCCAGTCTAGAGCACTTGGCAGACATCAAACGTGTCTGTACCACAAACACCTGTGTAATCACATTGATGCCTGAGGGTGTGAGTGAGAGCAGAATGCCAGGACGGCAGGAGAGCCGAGGGCAGGCGGGCTGGCCCAGGCACAGCTGGCAGGCCACGCTGCCACTGCCACCTAACACCACATCTGACCACTGCTTCCAACTGCTCTTTGCTTGTCTGGGGTAAGGGACGGTTGCCTGGCTTGTTCCACGCAGTGTGAAGATTTATTTAGCAGTATTATTTTTAAGCTGCTTTTCAAAGGCAGGATTTAAATCTCACAAGAGCACCCAGCCAGCAGCTTGCTCCCTGGACCCGGGTCACAGCAGCCACAGTCCATGCAGAGGACACCTGGACACCTGGACAGAGGACACCTCCCCACGTTGCACAGAACTGTACATTGATTAGGGCGCTCCTACCTGGGCTCCTCTACCAACCCGCTCCTGGAACCCTGGGACTGTTCAGTCAGTAGCCTGGCTCCTTTGGCCCAAGTCCCTAAATTCAAGCAAGATGAAGGTATGTACACAGGCTTGGTGGTACCATGGGGCCCCTGAGCTTTCACCATCACTGACTGAACATCTTTGCACAAGCTAATTTTCACAGGGAGAACAATGAACCCCCACCCAGTCATGACTTCTGACATCCACGGGAATTTGGTTGCCAAGGGCTCTAAATGTAGCTCTGAGTATGAGGAAATGTATTTGCGCTGTATCAGCGTGCCACACGGCACCCAGGAATGGTGCTGCGCAAGAGCAGGGACTTGCTCTGCCTCGCTCCTCATTGTGTCTCCACTGACTTGAACAGAGCCTGGCACATAGCAGACACTCCATATCTTTGAGGAAAGAATGAATATAAACACCAAACCCCTGAGCGTATGTTAATATCCGCCGGTCTTTCTGCGTCTCATCATCGCATGCGTGAGCACCCAGGGCCCCACCCTGCACCCCAATCCTGTAACCACTGCAGATAAAAGTTGTGGGTGGACTGAAGCTTTCCAACAGCACTTTGCACGCATAAAGCTTTAATCACGTGCTCCAAGGTGAGTTGGGGATGAATGGACTCCACTTCCTGAGGACCACAGAGGCATGATATTTTCAACACCCTCCATTTTCCTTCTTTGGGCCAAGGAAGTTCTCACCCTTGGCTAGAGAGCTCTAGAGTGGAGTTTCTGAGCTCTTCAGAGTCTCACCACCCTCTCTCCACTTCATTGCATCACCACCTCCTCTCAGCATCACACAACCAAACTGCAGAACTTGGGAGAACAAGTTCCTTCAGCAAACACTCCCCGCCCCAGACCCTTTCCCACCAAGGCAGCTTGACCACAGCCTTCTGGGTCTACTGTACTTATACCTATGGCTGCCCACTCTCACTCAGAGAACAGGGTTCCCACATTGCTTTGTGTTTCTCAGGGATGGATGCCAGGAAGTAGTTTGAACTCCTTTTGAGAGTCACGGGTCCATCCGAGGACCTGATGGCATCTGTGGTTTCTTTCTCATTACAGAGATGTCCATATTCCAATATGGCTTCAATTCAGGGGTTCCTGCAGTCCCTGAAACCGGGCATGGGCCTTCCTCAGGTGGTTCAGATACCTTGACCCGGTCCTCTTCCCAGGGGTTGTGTCCAACAAGCTGAGGAAGAGGGTCCTATTGTACCATCGATCTTCTGCCCATATACCCTGGCATGTTACTTTGTAGACTGCAACCCCAATGGAATCTTGCAAAGAGCCATGGGTTCGTATGTTCACTGCCAGATTCCCAGCACCTAGAATGATGCCTGGCACTCGATAGAAACTCAGAAAATATTGCTGGAATGAGTGGAGAATATAGTCACAGGTAGATCACTTTATCTCTCATGCCTCAGTTTCCCTATATGACAAATAAAAGCTTAGGTTTAGATGAGCTCTCTGGTAAATTCCAGCTCCCAAAGTTTATATTTTGGGTTCCAGTGTCCTTACCCAAGGAACATGGAAAATCTGGGGAAGAGCCCTCTTCTGGTTCAACCATTCGCTCAGCCTGGTCTGACTTTTTAGCCAAAGACTTTCCCCAGAAAACAGGGTCTAAATACCATCTGCACCCAACTTCAAGAAAACTCCATAAATAAAAGTCAGAAAGTAGTCGCTCAATCAACAACAAAAACAACAAATAAAACAACATTTCACTTTACAAAAGAGCTCTTTTTCATAGGTCCACACTCAATGCGGTGGACAGACTTCAAGCTGAAGTGTCTGGTGTCCGTCTTTTTGGAGAAGGCCTCTACAAAGTCAATCCCATCCGAGTCTGTTACTAGCTATGGAGGGACAGTGGGGATACGGAACGGGACACACAACGGAAGTTTCGAGCACCCAGGACACCCGGCACCTCAGCCTGCTGGGACTGCTGGCCAGGCTGTGTCCTCATCCAGGGATCTGCTTGCCGACTTGCAACGTGCTGGACCTTCTTCCTCCTCTTATGAGCTTCAGCAGTGTGTGTTCAGTATGTGGGGAAGGACAAATGGGGGCTGGATGAGGAATGCCTGGACTCAAAGAAACATCCTAGATGCCTTCAAGGAGTGATGGGACTCTGATTCTGTTTCCTCAGCTCTGGCCTCAGACAGCACCTCAGATCACATTTAAGTTTGCAGTTTGTAAAAACTAAGATCAGTAAACAGCTCGGAACATTTTGGAGTAGAATACAGGCCCAGGGTCACTTTTCTTCCAGTGACACTTGATGATGAAAATTGTTACATTTTAAACATGACACGCACGAGGCCAAGAATAAAATCCAGAGTGGGGATTTGTCACAATTTTTAAGGGAACCCAATGGCTTTTAGGGAAACCAAAAGATGAAAGTCCCATTAGTCCACAAAACAGCCCGTGAATAGGGCAAAATGCCTCAAGGTTGCCAGGGAAAAGGAACACAAATATGCTTTGTGAAACTTACAGAACCTCATCAGGTCCTCTTCTGTCCTGCCATTGTTGTCCAAATTCAATGCTTCACTTGTAACTCTCATTTTTCATACAATTAGAAAAGAATATACAATTTCTGCCTTGTCCTGTGAAGGGATGTAAATGGCCCAAGTGTGAAGAACTGGATCAGTGCATTTTCTAGGTTACGGTCTGCGGGCCAGGGTAAATCGGCAAAAGTTTACTGAGTGGATAAAGGAATGAATAAGCAAAGTCAGAAGGAAGGAAGGAAGGGAGGGAGGGAGGGAGGGACCTTTTTTCCAAGAAAATTGACTAGTAAACTAAGAATACAAACCACTGCTATCCCTAAGTTTAAATAGAAAATATAGTATTTTTAAATTAGAACTTCAGATTAGAGTTTTGCTGGTATATCACAATGAGTCATCGAAAATAACGTTCCACTGGATAATCATCATGTTTACTCAGATCAAAACATGGTAGAGTGAACAATCTTTCTGTGGCTGGGAGTCGCCTGGCTAGATGGAGTGGATAATTACGCTTCATTCTCCCTCCGCCACACCTAGCCATTTGCTCTCCTTTCATCTTGCCTTCATTACCCAGAAAATTAAGAAGAAAGTGGAGTCCCTAGGTTTTGGCATAATCTAGACAAGGATATATATTTGGTGTGGCTTTGACAGGGGTTTGCAAAAGTCCTTATGGGGCTCTGAATGGAGGTGTTTGCATGGTCCCAGGGGTCTCTGTAGTGATTCTCCCAGGATGGGTACTTGGGAACCTATGTCTTCCTTCAGGTCTTCCCGACCTGAGTCATGTTACAGCTAAACTGCAGAAAACTAGTGGGAATTTCGCCAGCTCTATCGATGATGCATGGCTACTGTGTATCCACACCAGTTCTGAGTATTGCATGCGCAAGTAAACCACGATAACAACAACTGCAGTAGCAACATTACTGAGCATTACTGTGTATTTTACACATGTGGTTTCATTCGACTCACGAAGGTAACTATTATCTCTAATTTAGAAACCAAGACAGCAGCGAGCAATGTCACCCTTGGGTGACGCAGAGGAGCCAGGTGTCAGGTGCGGGCGTCTGACCCCAGTACCTATGCTCTTAACCACTACCCTATGCTACCTTCCCTCGCATAACCAAAGACAAGGTAAATTCAGAGTCATTGAGCATCACCCAGGGACCAAGCCGTGCATTGTCGCCTTCACTCCCATCATCTCATAAAATCCCATGTACCCCTTGAAATAACCCTGCCAGGTTGGTGCTATTGGCCCCGTTTTCTAGAAGGAGAAACCCAAGCTGGTCAAGGCCGTGCACTCCATCTGTTTCCAAAGTGTGTGCTGCTCGTACCACGAGTGGACAAAAGCCCTGTGCGTCCTGTGGTGAACTTAAGGAGAAGAGACCGAAGAAAGAGCAGTAGCTCAGGACCAAGGGAGACAACATTACAAAAGCCAGCCGAACCGTGAACTCCAAGCCCTGGGTTGGGGGATCCGGGGATTGCTCTCTGACCCTGGCGGGCTCCACCAGCTATGTGACTGGTCCAGGGACAGGGGTCTTCCAAGACCCAAAGGCCCAGACTGACTGGCCGAGGAAATTTAGGGGATCCAGCCGCAATGCAAATGTCCCCGCCTCTTTTACATAAGATCACAGAAAGCAGAAAGATTCTGCTCTTGAGGATTTGCTCTTTGCATTACAAGAGGAAACAGCCCCAAAATGTAATGGGCTCATCATAAAGGCCAAATCAGGTGGATGGAGAAACCAGTCCCATAATGGGAGAGTCTTCTTTTGCAGGGAGATTTTTTTTTTAAGCTTAAAAAAAAGAGAGAGAATATAGCATATGAAATCTGCCTCATTTCACAGCCTCATCAAACCTATGTGGTCATCAGACCAAAAAAAAAAAGTTTCCTTAAATATTGCACGACCGACGACTTGCAGAGCCTCTTTCCCCCATGGAACATTACTTTTTTTTTTTTCTTTTTGCAGCTTTAGAAAAATAGATAATTACTTCAGTTAATTTCAGCAAAACAGTTCAAACTCATCAGGGCTGAACAAGTATAATTTACTGCTCCTTCTGACTTATTGTTGTGACTAGATGTGGATTGATGATTAAAGTGGTAAACAGTAACATTTCTGTAAAATGGCTGACTCGGCTGCCAGCGAGTCAGGGGAGACACCTGCCCCAATGGCTGTGCCGGGATTGCGCCTCTGCTCTAGGCTGTCAACAGAGAATATAAGTATTTGACAAGGTGTTATCTAATTGTGTTTTTAAAAGCCACGATACATACATCTTTTAATGTGTCACTTTAAGCAGCCAGAGAATTTCTTTTATTAAAAAGTACAAAGGAAAAATGAATGCCTTGCATTTTCTTTTTTCTTCCCTCTCCCTCTCTCTGTTATTATTATTTTTTTTTCCTTTCCCTTTCCAAGCTCTGCCCTTTTGCCGTCATTCGGTGGAATATATTTTGCTCTTTAGTCAAATTGGCTTTTATTTAAATGGTTGCCCAAAATAGCTCAGCCACATTAGGACTATAAGAAGAAAGAACGGTATGTCCCACAGAGGGTCTTTGCTCTGGTCCTGGTGGGAATTAGCCCGTGGTAAAGAAGGCAAAGAACAAATCTTCCCCGAGGCTCTGCACCCTGAAAGTGAGGGGTCACTGGGACTTCCTTGAAAGTGTGACCCTCGGAGACACCCCCCCAGAGGTCCTCTCTCATCATCCCCCGGGACCCCGTGCTTCCTTTCCCCTCTCTCCTGTCTCCTTCCCCCCGACGTTTGTCCCAAGGAACACTGAACCCCAAAGAAGACAGGTCTCCTCCCGCCCAGTAGTGCATGCAGTTGCCTGGAAAGGACAGCAGCCAGTCGGGGTAGGTCCTAGGTAGGCACCTCCAGCAGGACCACAGAAGTCGATGATGCCCTGCAGATTTGGGAGTTTGAAAGAGCCAGAGAGAAGATTTGATTCACAAAAACCACCTGGAGAAGGCAATTGGAGGGACAAACACACACAGTCCATCAAGAATGGGGGTCCTGCCACCATCACCAGGTCCTGAGGGATGGCCGCTTAGAGGGCCGTGCCCATTGTCTCATCACATGTGGGGAAACCCAGCCCTCAGATAGCAGTCAGAAAGCAGAGGTCACGCCTGCAATTCAGACCAACCCAACTTCTCAGGCCGGGCCGGCCCAACTGCATTTTGCCTCTGTGGTTCCCTGGCCCTGCTTGGGGAACCGTTTCTCTGCTGTGTCCACCACACCGCCTGCACCCAGGGCCCTGGCGGGAAGCATGTGACACAGGAGACCAACCCTGGAGGAGCCCACCTGCCGTGGGCAACCCTGAGCACACACTTGAGGCTCCTCGGCGTGGGCTTCAGGGCACCGGGGGAGAGGGGTGTCCCGGGGAAAATTGGAAGTGGTCCTGGGGTGCCTCAAATCCCACCACTCAAATCCATACCCAGGTCCATCTAGACCGCTCCTCTGGGCCGGGCTGACTCAGATATTGGCTTCAGTTTTTGCTAAATTGAATGTAAGTTTCTCTCCTGAGAAAGAAAGAGGAAGAAGAAACAGGGAGGTGAAGATGCAGTGCAGGCCAGCTCACTGCCACAGGGAGTGGAGCAGGACCCCCGCCAGGGACCGCCTGAGCAAACCTCTAGCAGGTTCCACTGGGCATCCTGGGGATAAGGGCCTGAAGATCTGATCAAAGCAGCTGTTTAAGCTGTCACAGTCAGTGTCACATAGTGAGTCAAGCAATTTGTTACCAGTTATGCAAAAGAGGCAGCAGCCAGTGATGGAGGAAGCTGAGGAGGAAGGTGGCAGGCAGGCCTCGGGGTTCATCCTGAGAGCTGGGCCAAGCCTGAGAAGGCAAGGAAAGGGTGGCGACCTAGCCCGGCTCACAGATGTCTGCCCAGGCCACGGCCCGGAAGGCAGCCTTGGAGACCAGGCTGGGATGGGCCCTGAGGCCTGACCCCTGCCTTTCTGCAGAGGCCCCCAGGGGTACCCATAGGTGCATTAAGGAGCACAGCCGCTAGCATTGTGTGAACAGATCCTGGGTCAGGCTGGGAGGCTGGGTCAGACACGCTTATGTGCTGGGCATGGACAGCCATGGGGAAAGATGAGGTCCACAGCAAGCAGTGCTCTGAACACTCCTCCAATATGGACTCCTCAATATTCATTGCCCGTCTGGAGGAACTTAGAGAAAGGGCTCTGGATCACTGACTGGGCTTTGGTCTTGGACAATTTTAGTGCATGATAGCCCCGTGGAAGATGCTGCATTTGGTATAGACACAGCTTGTAAGGCTGAGAGGATGAGACTGAAAGATGGAGCCGTGGGGCAGTTGATATCTTTAAGTCTAGCCTTTTTCTCTTTTTCTTCTCGGAAACTCCAGGGCTCTACTTTGAAGGGTTCACTCTATCCAGCTATCTCATGCCCTCCAAATGCTCTGCAGTCTTGCCAGGCCAGCAGACCCAGATCTCAAGCCCAAGTCTACCTGGGAGGTCACTGCAAGGTGGACAGATGATTGACCCTTGACTGACATCTAATCTTCCTTCTTAGAGTCTTGGAGTCTCAAGTGAGGGTGGGGGAGTGATGGGAGAGACAAAGGACAACAAAACTCCATTGCCCGCAAGCCTGCCAGCTGGGGTCAGAGCCAAGACTGGCCTTGCCAAAGACCAGAAGCGTTTTGCTTTGCCAGAGAGTCACAACCATATTTGCTCTGCCTGCCTACCTTTTCAGGAAATGCTCCATTTCCGAAAGTGGAAACCATTCATGAGAGATGGTACATTTGGGATGCTGGCCAGGGCTGGGTTATCTGCAGCAGCATGGACAAGTGCTCACGGGGCCATCCATACAGAAGGCTTGGGGAACCTGTCCCAGGCCTCCCCCCATCTGGAATATTGGGTGACTCAGCTACAGGGCAGCAGATGGCCTTTTCGTCATGGCTCACAGGAGTTCTCTTCGTGACGATCCTTCCTGGCTGCCTAACAGGCCAGCAGGATCCTCCCTGGAGTTTTCAAGGAAGTGGCATTTACTCCAAGGGAGAGCCCAGTAAAACTGGGATTGACCTGGAACTGGATCCAACACCAAGAAACAGAAGCCCAGCAAGCACTGGGAAAGGGGAAGAGAGCAGGGAGGCCCCACGGATCCATTTGGACAACCCTCCGCTTGTTCCCACCCTCACACTGACAGATGCAGGTATTCTGAGTGGTTTTATGCCACGTGGTTTTCACACAGCATCTTCTCTCTGATCCACCAGGCTGTAGTTATAAATACTTGATAACATTTGCACGAAAGGATCTTTTTACAACAGGTTTAATGAAGGGTTCTGCTCCAGAGATACGGGAGAAGATACTGAACCTCACGATAGCTTCTAAGTGGTATGAATGTGAAAAACCTCAGCAAATAATAAGCGCATTTCAAGCTTTATACCTGTTTATTTCACACTTTCTTTAATATACCAATTATTCATGTAACACCTAACTGAGAAACGTGTTATATCTAGCAATCACTTATAAGAATTTGCTAAACAGTAGCACAACGAATGTGTCCATCACCCAATCATTTATCATCCTTCTATAACCATGAACTTGCTGGCAAATGAGGGGTAAAGTTGATTTAATCTTTGGGTTTAGAAAAAAAAAAAAAAACCAGAAGATATTTGTGATTATGAGACATTTGCTTTTCATTTCCACAGCCACTTAGGATTCACAAACATGAAAATCCATTATGGAATGGTGTGTAAAGTGTGACCGCGTCTTGTTCAGTCAATTAGTGAGCTGAGCCTGAGTGTGCTGTTTACCCGGTAATCTGCACCTTTAGTCAGACAAAAGTAAAGAAGATATACAAAGAGACGGGGAATGGGTTGAGGGATGCCTTGATTCTGCCACACTTCGTATCCAGACACCCACTTGCCTGACCCACTTTCATTCCACAACCTAAAAATGGGCCCAAGAGAAGGAGGCAATCAAACAAGTTACCAGAAGGGGGGAATGGGAGAATCCCACCGCGTTCCCCAGGTTAACACCGTTGGCTTAAACCGTCTTTCCAAGTTCTTCTCCTTGAAATCGTTTGTGCCCCCTTGACACCCTGATGCAACACCAGTGATAATTTATCCCAAAATGGATGCTATTTTTGCTTTGCAAGAATTTGATACATAGTGACTTGTGCATGGAAATTACCCTGCACATCTGTATTCTGATTATGATATTTAGTGCAAGGGTCATGAATAATAATATTGCTAAATATGCTTATTGCCATCTATAAATAAAGGTTATCACACCAGAGAAGGTTTTGTTTTGGAGTGGCAGAACAAAGCAGGTTAGTTGCAAGACAATAGAGCTTTAATTTTAATATGAAAATAAATACTTAAATTTATAAATATGCAAATGATTCCCAAAGCACAGGAAAATGCACCGCACCGTACCTGTTCAGGAAGTACCAAGCTTTCCAAACCGCACTGGGAAAGTTTTCCAAGGCCACCTTGTGAATGTTGAAAACAAATTCTGAAGGGCAGGGCCCCTCTCCAAGGCATGTGTTTCTCTTATATTTTTAATAAAATTACAGTTTGTGATGGAAAGCTCAGGACAGCCTATCGTCCCTTCCCAAGTTGCTCCAGTGACCCATCAAAGCTGGCTGTGACTTGGAAGGGTGAGTCGGTATGGTTGAATGGGGTGGCTGAGGGAGTGCAGGAGGGAAGGAAGTGGCAATTCTGTAGAGTGTGAGCAATGAGAACACCCCAGACACCTGCCCTGACATCTCAAACCTGACCGCTGCTTCTGCAAGGGGAATGGCCATTTCTCCTCTGGTGTTATCTGCTTCTGCTCTGAACTCTCTGCCACCAGACAGGCAGGGGCATCTATCTTTGCCTTTCCTCCATGAATTATCAGTTGTCTGTCAGCACTGATCCCACTAACTGGGAAGCAGAACTAGTTGTGCCAGGCTCTCCCCTCTGTGCACAGCTGGGACCTGCACAGGGCAGTGTGGCTCAGGACACATCAGAAGCCTTGGGTCTTTTCCATCCTCTGCTGGCAGTTCCTTGCCACTTGCCAGTTCCCTGCTACCTGGGAAGGTTTTCAGTCATTCTTCCCTATGGCCAGCCTTCCCTCAAAGAGCTGGCCGTCACAGAGGCTTTATTTGTAAGTGCTGGCTTAGTAAGAACTACAGAAAACAAACCCTAGACGTGGAAGGGTCCTCTGAGACATTCGCGTCCACACCACTCACTCTGCAGCTGGGGAAACTGGCCCTAGACGATAAAGGGGCTCTGGAGGTAGCTGATACAGTGACACCTAAGCCCAAGTCTTCTGGATCATGTTTCCACTCTTCCTGGGGTTGCAATATCCAGGAGAAAGAGTGGTGCCTATACCAGTTCTACAAGAGGATTGTAGACTGTAGTACAAGCTGACTGCATGGACAGGACAGGAAAGGTTTAAAATCCACTGTAGGACCATTTTCAGGGAGATGATAGGAAAAGAAAACATAAGGGCACTTCTCTGCCTGAAACCAGAGGCAAAGCAAAGGCTTTGAAGTCCAAAAGAGCCATACTGAAAGGCAATTGGCACCACAGAAAGACTTGCATGTCATCCATTCTCTGTGTCCCAAGACATCAGGGACCAAGAGTCCTGGAAAGAGGGCTCCAGAGGAACAAGCTTCACTATGAGGACACTGTCAAGCTCACCCCTACCACGAGTCACCAGGAAGAGAGGAAAACACTCCAGCATCCACTGAGGGTGTCACAGTCTGCAAGCAGCAGGGCAAAGGGCCCGTGAGGAAGGTCCAGGGCATGGGCATGCCCCAAGTCGGCACCGACCGGGTGAAGAGGAGAAGAGGCAGGGTTGACTCTCCCAGCCATCAAAAGTGGGTCACCTGGGTGGATCCAGAGGGCTGGCTCTAAGTATAGTCAACTTTTCACTATCTTAAAAGAAGATCCTTCGTGGCAGCTGCTGACAGCACCCTACCCAGACTCCACTCCACACACACCTCTGCCACCAAAGGCTGCTGGGAGGGACGCCCAGGAATTGCTGTCAGAAGGCATTTTTCAGGACATGGAAACATGTGTAGCCTACATTCAGGGCTGGCTGGAAGTGTCAGAGGGTTCATTCCCCTTGAAGAAATCCCCAACTAATGGGGAATGGAGAGTCAGGGGTTAAATGCCACAGCTTCCTGGCTTCTCAACTGGGAGAACTCTGAGGCACATTCTCATTGTCTTTTTCTGTCCCCCAGTGGAACTCCAGTTGGCCACCATAGTAACCGGCTTGAGAATATACCCTTTTTTATTCCCTTCCCTTCCTTGCCTCACTTCCCCACACCCCTACCTGTTCTTCCTGAGATCATCCCAAATAAACCACTGGTACCAAACTCTCAGACATCCACAACCTGGGGATGGTCCCTAGAAGGAGATATTTGATATCAGAACCAGTTCTTTCAAGAGCAACGACAGTCAAAGCAAAACAAGAGTTGTGGTTGGACCCCCTCAAGTTCACAAGAAAGTCACGGAAACGTCTCATTGCTCAAGCGACCTATTTAGTGGAGATGCCAATCTAATTGCCATCTCCCACGGGAAGAGTCAGCATCATGACCCCTCGTGGTCTGCAAGAGCAACAGAACAGAACTGCACAGAACTCCAGGCTCAGCAGGGTCCTGGGGTGGGTCTGAGCCCTCCCTCCAGGCAGTGCTGCCACTGCAAACAGCCCTCCACACAGCAGCATCGAAGCATCCTCCCGAGTGGGAAGCTGCTAAGCACCACGAGGGCCCTTCCTATTCTGAGCCTATATGTGGTGTCCTCCAACTTCCCCCCGGCCCGTTCTGAGGTCTCCTGGGGACTCCAGCACATCCAGAAACAACCCCGCGCCCTCCACCAAGCTAAGCACCTCAGCGGGTTCTTGAATAACCCTGTTCCTACAGCCGCACCTCCCATCACGGCTCCCAAACTGCGCCTGTTGTCACAATGTCTCTGTGACTCTAGCCATATTCTCTTATCGCGTGTACTAGCATTTCCTTACTTCTTTTTTTTTGAACAACAACAACAACAAAAACTGGCTCTTTTTACTCTTTACATTTATTCTAAAAGGAAGCTTTCTATCAGAACCATAAATGGAAACCCAGGAGTACTTGACGTAATTAGGAAATAGTCACATTAATGAAACAATGAAAACAGGAGCACGTTACTCAATTCCAGCTAGAATCAATTGCTCAAAAGGCTCTGGGACTAAGACACTCTCTTTCTGGGTTAAAAACTGTAATTAGTAAATGTAGGGGAGGCATTAAAGACAGAGCAGCACCAAACCCATATTTTCTTCTTGGTTTGAATCAGAAAGGTCAGAGAGAACTGAAAAGGGAATTCATCTCCCCTGACATTTCTGTGGGCTGTGGGTCATCTGAAACTATTACCGAGTCCTCGGTGAGTGGCATGTGCCCACACAGGACACACTGCATGTGGCTCCTCTCCTTTGCCTGACCTCCAGTTTGTCAATCTCCTCCCTAAATGGGGTATCTGGGCCCACACAGGTATCGCCCTGGACCTATCGCTGACCCACTGTGGTCAGGACACTCAGCATCTATTGATGCAGGCATGACCGCATCAGTGTCATGGGCTCAGGGTTGGGCCCGGCCTGCCACTGCTGCAGGGGTACCAAGGTCAGGCGCCAGAACACCCTGCTTGCTCTGCAAGGGTGCTGTCCGCCAGAACGGCCCCAGATGGCCGCCTGAGCTGGTAAAGATAGGCCTCAATTTGACCTCCAGCCTGGCAGGTGCATCTGCAATTCAAGGCACAGCTGCCACCCGAGGGAGCTCCCTGGGAAGCCACATGTTGCTACCGGATGAAGATTGAATGCACTTTGCAGCTGGGGCCTATGAGATCTAGTGGGATTCTCATAGGAGGAAGCAGAGTGCCACAAGTGGCAAGGCCTTGCATGGACCAACTGCAGTAAGTTAGCAAACAGAAGTACCTTTTTAATGCACCAATTCCAGAAGCAACTTCAACTCGACCTTATGAACCGCAGAGTCAGCACTGCTGCTGGCTGTTGCAAATTGAATGGTGACTACGCAGGTCAGAAAGGGTTTGCAGCCGTTCAGGCTCTAGGCTTCTCCGCTCTCTCACCTAAAGGGAGTCTCCACCCCTGCAGCGGTGCAGATGCCACGCCCACAGCCATCCCTCTGGCAGGTGGGGTTCCCTTCCAGCATGCTGCCCCCTGAAACACGACCTGTTAATTCATTCAGGCAATGAATTCTCCAGGCTGTGAAGCTGAAGATCAATAGCTCGATTGACAATAAAGGACGTGAGTGACCACAGCCTGCGGAAGGCTGCCTGGACAGTCTTATCTAGAGCCTTGAGCCTGCCATGCCTGCTACTCCCAGAGGTAGACGCCAGGCGCCACTCGGGGGCCAGCACCTCAAGAACTTTCCGATGAGTAATGGAAAATGTGCTTGCCGTAGTTAAGAGACTTGGAGAATGGGAGAGTAATGCCAACTGGTCTTGATTTAGTTGGAAAAATGCATTCTATCATTTGTTGTTAACTATTAAAGTCATTTAAACCCTTCTGAGAATAGATCTAACACTGGGTTGCTTTGAAGGTTTGATATGTCTTGTAATCCATAGATTATTGAAGTTAATTTCTCTACTGAGATCCTGCTATCAGTGACATTGCATGCATACTCAAAAACTGAAGGAAAAAAAAAAAGAAAAAAGAAAGATTTTTAATTGGATTCCTGCTTCGCCTCAGTCCAGAAAAGTAGCAATGGTGGAAATGGCTAGATGAGGATCTAGGAGGAAAAGGGCATCTTAACTCCTTTCAAATCTTTTCCCAAGATATGTGTGGCCAAAGTCATGTTATTTGCACACAATTTGCCCTTCACTCATTTAGGAATCTTTTTTGGTTGTTTTTAGAGTGTCCCTTATAGGATAAGATAAAATGGGCAATAACAGTGTGCTGATTTATATCATTGTGAATCGTTTTTTCTGTACTTGAAATTAATTTTAATTGAATCTCATCCTCTGGACTTTCATTTGCTTTTAAATGAGTTTCAGTCATAGAGTGAGAACGCAACTGACTCCCAGAGTTGACAAGTTTTTGTGTTTTGATCATAGATTATTATATAATGTTAACAAATGTTTGTTGGACTACAATACTGCATTTTAAATACTTTACAATCCTCGTGGTACTCTCAATCCACACAGTGTTTTCCAGGTAGGCCAAAAGCCGGTTAAATGTGTTACAAATGTAATTAATTTCCAGAAGGTACAATTGCCTCAAGAAGTGATTGCAAATAATTTACCAGTTTATGATCATCCTCAAGAAGCTGGCTAGCCGGGAAAGCCTTTTTAAAAATGATATTGGAATTGACACCCAGCACCAGAAGGAGAAAGAAAGGGAGAAAGAGAGGAAGGAAAGGAACTCCGTGGCTTTCTGGGCTGGTTTTCAAAGGTGCTCCCATGCCGGCCACTCCTCCAGCTCCACAAATTCCCCTCTCAGCTCCCTGTCATAGCTAATAAAATTCAGCCTTTGAACTGTCTTATAACTTGCCTAAAGACACATTGCTACTAAGTGGTAGAGCTGGGATGCAAACTGACTATGTGTAAGCTCCAGGATGGATCTGTGGGGCTGGGGGAGTCTGGGGGGTTATCTTGTTGACCGGTATAGCTCAAGTGGCTGGAACAGTGCCTGGCACAGAGTAGGACTCAATGCATATTTCTTGAAGAAATGAAGAAATTAGCTCCAGCACTTTCCACTGCAGTGTGGCAAATGCTGAAGCTGATGTTTCAAATGTCAAGCTATGTGGTACAGACAATGAGAGAATGTTCTATGATCATCAAGTGGGAGAAGACATGTGTTGCCTAGGGTCAACAGGACAGGCTACTAGAGAATGTGAGACGTGATGCAGGCCTTGAATATTGGGTAGGTGGTGAGAGGGGAGGGCATTCCAAGTGGGATGCGTCTCAGGGGAGATAGGATATTGCAGAGGTGAAGATATAAAAGATGTGTGTTGTGGCAGGGATGAGACTGGGCTGCTTGCAATGGAGGGCTTGAGGATAACTTGGGCTGGCTGTTGATTCTAGATGCACAAAAACTGGGTGATACCAAGCAACAGCTCCCACCCTGACACTTACTGTGCCATTCATTATTCTGCAATGATTTTTGAGGGTCTACCCTCTACCAGGCACTGTGCTAGGAGCTAGGAATGCATTGACTACTGTTCTCATGGTGATTGCGGTCCCTCCAAGACGCTGGGAACAGCACATTCTGTTCCTGCCAACACCAGGATTGCTCCAATGGATAATTTCAGCATCTTTCTTGGGCATTCTCAGTGTGCTTAAGACTCTGTATTTAAGGTAGATTTGACTGGAGAGAAAAGATAAATTTCTAGGCTGCAGTCGGTGAAAGGAAGACATACAAACAAAGGTGCAAGTTCTCCAAGGTGCAGATTTGAGACATTAAGAGTCAGGCAGGAGAGAGACAGACCTGTGTGGTTCTGAAAGGCTTCATTAAAGAACAGAAAAAGAGGGTTCATCCTGAAGGCTGGTCGTGGATTGGTAGGGAGGAGCTAGAAAGTGTTCCAGGTTGAGTCTCCAGTGTCTTCAAACACTGTCTGAGCTGTGCTTTGTAGAGATAGATATTCACATGTACAGATATTCACACTTGTATTGAATCAGGAGTGCTGCTACACCTCGGAGAAAGAGATCACATGGCAGGGCCACAGGGGAAGCCACATTTTCTACAACACCCAGACTAAACACGCTGCACCTTCACCAACGGCTTTCTTCCCACTGATCCCTTCCTCCTGCTGCTAGGGGGATTGAGAATGTAAATAACATGGAAACTAAGAAGTGTTATCTGCCTGAGTCCATACACACTCACACCCCAAACCATACCCCTTCCTTCAGGAAGCCCTTTGCAGAAGGAAAGTAAGGTGTGGCACCTGCCTGCCAGCCTGGCCTGATAATGGCCTCTCCTCATCTCAAAGACATCACTCCAGGCCCTGTGACCGGCAGAAGGACCACTGCTGGGGCCCCTAGTGGCATCTCCCCACTAGCCCAGAGAAGGGCCAAAGATTCGGAGCCTCTTTTTCCCTGTAACATCGCCCTGTACGGCCCTGGCTTGCCTGGAGACCCTACTCTTGTCACTCCTCCACTGGCCTTAGAAAAGCCACTCAGTGGCTAGGGTTTCCTTCCAACAGTAGCCCCATGACTACTGGTGTTACTGGGGCCCTTGGGGATCCACCCTTCTTGGCGCAGATGTGGTACCTGAGGCCTAAAGAGGGTTTGAGACTCACCCAAGGTCAATCAAGGAATGAGTACAAGTACTCAGATCATCAGACATTGTGACTTTGGAAGCCCCAGAGTGTAAATAAATTGTTTTCAACTGTTTTGGCAGCAAAATCTCCCTTCCAACACACTCCCTCAGCAGTAGATGACCTAAAGAGCTCAGGTTCCTTCCCTTTTGCTTGGTGTATACTCTACCCATTGTGATTCGCTGCCTCAGTTTCCCTGAGCTGCCAGATTGCATTGTTTTCCCGACCCTCAGGTTCTCCCAGTGCTGAGCCAGAGCTTCTGGAGCTTATAGTGAGTCTGCTGCTCTGAACAAGGCCGAAAGCTGCCTGATAGCTGGTGAAACCCTGCTGGGGGCTCTTAGCCTCTTCCCCATCCTCTCTCCCTCCCAGAAGTCCACTTCGAACCCTTTGGAAATCCAGTTACTTTGGGTTCTTTGGTACCTGTCTCTCAGACATTATTTTACATTATATTATTCATTATTTTACCATCCTGCTTCTAGCCTCAAGAGGCCCAGAAAATACTCCAAACAAGGAACACAGCCCTGTCAGCCAGTCTCCGCCTCTCTCTGTTCCCTGCAAGAACCATCTCTGGTCTTCAAAACAAGTCTTCAACCATGATGAGCAACCATAACTTTCTATTATAAGTTTAGAGGCAGAGGGAGTTAGTTGAACTTATCAGTTGGTTAGCATTTCTTTTCTTAAAGAACCTGTATAGTGGCTTTTATAAGATCTGCTTGCAGATGGAATCTCAGATTTTGGAGGTTCTAAAGCAAACCGTCAATGCTCATAATTCCAGAAGCAGATACAAATTCTTCAGGGGAAACCATTTCTAGATTAAATGAGGACTGATGGACTCACACAGGTCTTGGAAAATGCTGAACCCACCTGCGACCACCGCTGCCCACTTCCTGTGGGCACAACTTCTGTCCCATCTCATCTGCAGAGACCTATTACCCAGGACTCCGGGGACGGCATCTATGGGGTCACACAGCAGGGAGGGCTTGCAAAGGGCACCTGGAAGCCGGGAGCTGGGATTGCCTGACCACCAAGGACGCCCAGGTGAGAAAGAGTCCCCAGGGGAGGAAGAAAAGTGCAGGAAGCCTCAAGTCATCTGAGGCCTGGGGATGAGCTGGGATTTCCTTGAGCCCCATTGTTTCAGGGCTCCCCACAGGTCCCAGGAATCAGAACACAGAAGACTTTGTGACGGCTACTTCCCAGCCAGAGAATCTTTTGGCTGAGAAACAGCAGCTGGTCTGGCTCCTGGGCCCCACCCCAGCCCTTCTTTGGAGAAGTAGATGGTGGTCTAGTTCCTAGCTCCTCCCCATATGCCATAGATGCACACGTGTAGCCTTGCTTGTGTAGCCATAGGTGGGCCGCGCTCATGACTGATTCTCAGGCGTCTGACGCCGCTGCCCTCAGCCCACCCAAACACATGGGGTCAGACTCCGGATGCTGTTGCCCTGGAGACACAATCTTCTAGCCATCAGGGGTAGGAGGTGCATTCTAGGGACTTGCTACAGAGATTTCAGCTCTCTTAAGAGTTGGCCCTTTACTGCAGTTCATACCCCAACAGTATAAGTAAAATCAGAGCTCAGATGGGGGTGTAGAAGGGAGAGGATTGAGTGGCCTGTGGGAATGTCGGCCACCAGGGAAGCTAGAATGCATCCTCCACTCCAGAACCACTGGGTGAATGTGGGTCTTCCTGAGGGCAAGACGGCAAGAGAGAGACGGAGGGGAAGGGAGGTAGCCAGCAAGGGGTGAGGGGAGAGGGAGAATGGGGCTTTCACACTCAGCGATCACAGCTGCCCAGTTCTAACCATGCGCCTGTAGAAGTCAAGAATCCAGAATATCTAACCAAGACTGTGTTCTCAAAAAGAGAGAGTCTACCAGCAGAAAGAAAAAAAAAAAAAGCAGGTTTCCATTATGGAAAGGATGTATCTAGTGGTGGCAAAGCAGGCCATTGCAGATAGGACCTCAGAACACACTAGAACAATATAATGGAACATCTCACTGTTAGTGGTGTCCTGAGATCTGAAGATTTAAACTCTCTTCTAAGACATTTGATTCCATCCTGTTCACACAACTTGATGTGTCTGTTGGGGATTTAGGGACAGAAAGAGATTGACTGGTCTCGCTCGTGGCTGCAAGCTTATGCCTCCTTGCATCCTGCCCTTTGCTGGCCTCCTCCTACACTGACTGTGGGCTCAGCCAGGTGGCATGCTTTGGTCAATGGGACAACAGTAACTTGATGCAGGCAGAGTCAAGCAAAAGTGTTTGTTGCATTTCTGTTTGCTCTCTTGGACCCCTGCCTCTGACATGAGAACAAGTCCAGACCAGCCTGCTGGAGGAGGAGAGACACATGGGACAGAACGAAGTAACCCCAGCCAAGCCCACCCTAGACCAGCCAGCCTGCTAGCCAGGAACAGAGGCATGAGAAAGTCTGGCTAAGATCAGTTGAGACTGGCCTGGATCAGCAGAATCACTTAGCTGATCCAAAGACCAGTGAGAAAAAACGTATTGTCGTCATTTTAACCACTAAGTATCGGGGTGGTTTATTACAGAGCAGTAGCTAACTGCAACAACTGTAGCGGAAAACACCACATGTACGCTTGTAACCAGGGACAAAACATTTTGCCTCTCCTTGTTTTAGCTCTCTAAGCTCTCTTACACTCCAAGGATCTTAGCAGTGATTTTCTAGATATAATTAAAACAACTAATACTGCCACCCTCATAGCCAGTAGCTCATACCTAATGATCAATAACTTAGCCCCAAACGCAGAACTAGGTCCTTTGCATGCGTGACATTATACAGTCATGTTGGGTAGATACTTGCATTATCCCCATGAGGAATCTGAAGCTCAGCAAAGCAAAGCAACCTGTCTAAGGTCACACAGCTACAAGGGGCAAAACTGGGACACAAACTCAATTCTAGCTGATGCTAAAGCTTGTCCTTGTAAATAGGGCACTACGATAGAAAAGAGTCTGTCCAGAACCTGGATGACCCTCATTCGACTAAATGCCAAACCCTAATCAATGAGGAACCAAAGCCCCATTTTAGGAAAGATCTGGTAAGAAGAGTCCTTTGAGGGCCACACCTAAAGTGAGAAGTGTCGGCCTTGAGACATCATTACTGCACCAGGAAGTGGACAACTTTCCAACCGAGATGGTTCTGGAAGAGACCGGTATTTCAACAGCTGAAGGGTATATGCATTCATGTTCTGTAAAACCGGGACTTTTGAATAGCGCAGCCCCATGTGAGGAGAGAGCTTTCCTTATGTCACACACGCCAACACCTTCACAGCAGTGGGATCCACCAGAAAAACCGAGGTGAGCCCAAGCTACATCCTCAGCGCTCTGACGTGGCCAAGAAACAGGCAGAAGACCAAGAGACTATGACCGAGAGAGAATCTGAGCAGAAAACCGTAACACGTTTTCTTTGCAAGCCAGGCTCAGAAGCCCCGGGTCCTGTGCTGTGACACATCCCTGATACATGGCACAGCGGAGTCTTAAGTCAAACGGGCATCTCCATTTCTGGAAGCATCATGGCATTTTACTGGCCGACTCCCCGCTCACCTGTAGGAAACCTCATCCAGTGACTCAGTTTCCAAACTTTCAGGTCTCCGAGTCAGGTGAACATTTTTTTTAAAAATCTGAAATTGCAGGGCAGATGTTACAGCTTTCCTCCAAAATCCCTTCACATTCCACCTCGGAACTTTAAAACAACAATTTTATTTAGAGAGCTGATTTATCCCAAGTAAATAGGACACAGTGTGGGTGAAGGCAAAGGGACCAGAAGGCGGTTATTGGATCTATCAGCACAAAAGCTGCACTGTTGCTGGCAGCCAAGGCTCCGCCGTCCCTGTACCTTTCAAAACTAATATGTAACCATATCTGTTTTAAAAGAGTGATTCATTTTCCTCCCATTGCCTGCGAAACTCTCTTCATCCCCACCACAGGAAACTTGAGTCTGATTTTAATGAGCTTCAATTGGAATGTGGCCTTTGAAAAGTAGTGCATTTGAAAAGATGGAACATTAAATTTTGTAATGATGTAAAACATCTTCAATTTTTGACAGGACAATGGTGCTTATTGTACTTTATGAGTCCACTGGCGATTCAAAGGTCACTTTGTATATGACTCCACAGACAGGGGCAGCACGGAATGAAAATTAGGTTATATGTGATCAGCTTTATTATTAATCAGACGAAAATGGATTTTTAACATTTTTCTAATGAGCAACAGAGAAGGAAGAAAATACCACGAATAAAACTACAGAAGAACAAGAACGACCAAGGCTAAAAATGCACCACGGCCATATCTAAAAATGTGCTTTAAATCTAAAATACTTAAATACTATCTCAAGGAATAAAATGCAGCTGCATATTTTGGTGTCATAAATACACAGAAAACTGCTGAAATACCTACTCTAATTTACTATCTCTGTCCTTTGTTTATAACTAACTAATGAACTGATTTCTCTGCACAGTATATTACCACAGTCCCCAAGAACACCAGACTGCGTGAGGTGGTGTCACTATTTCCATGATAAATCCTGTTTTTCAGGGGTTTATAACTCAGCTGTAAATATGTAATTCAGACTAAAACTTGGCATACAAGGCCTCAACCAGAAGGCACATTTACGCTACAATCACCACTCCACCCCCATCTGATTTTTTAAATCTTTCTATGTGTGAGATTTTGGTATTGAAGAGCTGGGGTGTTGAAATGGAGAAAAAAAAAAAAAAAACAATAAGTAAAAGTTGAAGAGTTGATTGTTTTTTCATTTCTTATTTGAATCTGAAGGCTATTTTTCAACATATACTCTGCAAAGCATATGAAATAAATAGACTTCACATCCCAAGGAAATCAAACCAGGCACAGAGGCATATTTAAAATTCAGCTCTGAGGAGCGTGCCCCAGGGAAGCAGGCAGCGATGTGCAGGCTTGGGTGAGCTTTCCCAAAGAAGCACACCACTCCAGAAAGGGCCAGCTCCTCTCACCTGACCGCTCACCTAGGAGGATGGCTGAGTTGCTCAGAGCACTTCCTAGGGCGAGAAGCAGACCCAAGCCCCACGCACATCTGGAAGCTCAGCAAGAAGCAAAACCCGCAGTCCTCACAGGGGAGCCGAGCCCCGGAAATGTACCCCGTGGGGCACAGGGGGAAGCAAGGAGGAGAGAGTTGATGGTGTGGTGCAGCAGGTCCCCACTCCCGTGACCAGAACCTGGCTCTCTAGCCCACAGTACCAGGTATGAAAATGGCCAGTGTCGACACTTCCTTCTGAGACAAGAGTAAGACCACCTGTGTCTACCAGACAGCTACCTAGATGTCCCCAGGGGGTAAGGAAGAGGGAGGCATAAAGAGCACACGGGAAGGAAAGTGAAGTTCAACAGTGAGCCTGGCACTCCCGGGATGTGTGGGCCAGGGGGATGGGGGTGGGGAGAGGGAGGGCCCAGCTCGGGCCTAAGACTGCAGTGGGCATAGAGGAGGCAGAGGGAAGGTGCTGGAAGAGCACGGGGGCCACGCACCGGGGCTCAGGGAGTGAACCGTTTCAGCCTCTGAGCTCACGTCACCACTAAAACCCGAATCTGCGAAGCCGCTGTCACTCACTGCATCCCTGCCCAGCCTCCTGTCCTCCCAGCCCACACCGTGGGCCCCTCCCCAGTGCTGGCTGCTCACACCCAGCAGACGTAAAGCTGGGGTCGGGCCACCTCATGATTTGTGGGACCCACCACAAAATGAAAACGCAGGGCCCCGGTTCAAACATTATTAAGAATTTTGAGATGGTGACAGCAGAGCATTCTCCCAATAGCAGGGCCCTTCTGCGCTCAGGGCCTGCAGGACTCCCATGGCTGGAGGCATCACAATGGTCCACCAGGCTGTAGACTGTCCCCGTGGCCCTTGCCTGACCCTCTTCTACAAATTCCCTAGCGGTACAAGCGGCTCGTGTCCTCGGGCCTGTGGCCTCGCTGTCCCTGTCTAGAGCCTGCTCCCCAGACCCTCCTGCGCTGGCCTCCTTCGTGTCTTTGCTGGAATGTCACCTCTCAGGCCGTGTCTCTATCCCCCCATGTAAAGTAGCAGCCCCGCCCAGGCGCTCACCCAATTCTTCTTTACCTTATTTTTCTCTAGAACCTTAGAACCCCTTAACCGACTAGTTACTTCATTGGTTCACTGGGCACCACCCCACCCCAAGGACGTGAGCTCCCGGAAGGAGCTTTTCTTGACGGCTGGGTCTCCAGTGCCTAGAAAAAGACCAGAGCAGAGGGGAAACATGGCCCTGGGATCTATGACCGCGTTGTTCATCGCTGTGCCCGGATGCTTGGAGGAGTGACTGGCATGTGAGAGATGGTCCATAAATACTGGTGAATGAAATAATGAATGAATGAACGAGAGAATGAGTGATGGCTGCATAGTACCTCCTGACTTTGTTTCCTGCAAACTCAGGAATCCCCTGCTCAGACTTAAGGGGTGAGGGGGAGGGGCTGCCCAGGTGGAGGCAAGCCAGTGTCAATCTGTGCCGATGTAGATGTGTCTGCGCAATGCCAAGCCCAGGTGTCAAACCTCAGCCCTCGTCCTTCCAGCTGTCACTCTTCCATGAAGGGCTGCACTTGACTAAATTCAAACCATGCTATGACTTCACGTCCCACCTATGAAATAACTCCAACAGGATGAAGCAGAGGCCGGGAGGGGAAATTCATTGACTAAAAATATATGAGTACTATTTTTATATTTATTTATTCCATTGTATATATGTGTATGTGTGTGTGTGTATAGATATGCTTACATATACTTGATCCTGGTGGAGTGCCTACACTCACTTTTGTTAACACACTAAGCTCTGGCCTGCCATGAGTTCTCCCCAACACGACACCAGAATCACCTGCTTCCATGTAAGCAACCTTGTAAGAAGAGCTCTGTATCTACTAGAAACCAGGAAGGCCTGGCGTCCACACCTGTCCAACCTGAACACTCCTGTTGCTATGCAAGCCCGTTGCCTGTGCCTGACCTTTGGCAGCAGTGAAAGGAGCAGGCCCCTGCTATTAGGACCAGCCGTTTGCATTAGTCATGTACTTCCTGGGGGCACCTGCAAGCCAGCTTCCCCAAGGAAACACTGGGAGGACGTATCACCAGGCTGTCCCCTGAAGAGGAACCCACCTAGGGGCCTTGCACGTCTCCTCAGAGTCTCCTCTCCCAACCTTAGTTCATGCATATCCCTGCCCTCTGGCCCCACTGCAAATCCTCCCTTATGTGCATAGAACATCACAAGTAGTGCTGAGGGAAAAAAACAGTCTTTCCACTTAACTGTCTCACTTTGAGAGCAGATAGGGTGTCTTAAGGTTGTTCCTTATTTCACCTTTTAGTATTGGGAAACAAATAGTGTCGCAGCTAATACAAAAGGTGGGCTACCTCTTGTCTCCCACAGAGGCCAGAATGGCACGAGATGCAAATAATATAGCAACCAGATGGGAGAAGAAACACTAAAAAAAAGTTATCCAGAAATAGCTATTCATTTGAAAGCAGTTTTCCCAGACAAGAACAGGGATCCTGAAAAGAGAACGGAGCAGTCAGTCTTGACAACGGGTCCCCCGGCACCTCAGAGTAGCAGCATCTATCATCAGGCCGCCGTCAGAAGACATCAAGGAGAGGCTGAACCTAGTGCCGGTCAAGGTCAGTGTGGGGTGGAGCTTCACAGCCACAGGCTGGTCTGAGCAGCCATCCTTGGTAGAAAGTCATCTGCCTTTCTCCAAGGAAACTTGACTCAGATTTCCAAGGCTTTGGTCCACGTTTTCCAGGTGACTTGTTGGGTGTGGCCATTAAGGGTCCCGACTAGCTCCAGCTCTCTACCCATGGGATCTCTAAGAGGAAAACTGTAGGCTATCGTCAAAAGAATTGACTCTGCCAGGGGCAGTCTTGGTCTGTGGAGATGAGTGACCCTCATCTTGGGGGACCTGGGGGAATGGCTGTGTTTCTCATGGGGGGATGCCATGTTCCCAAGGTCATGTGACCAATTCTCTTAGCTTCAGGTGTTGTTTTTAAGAGTTGGGTTACTGTGCAAAGAGTCAGTCATGGTGCCTCCCCGAGACCCAGCAGTCTTCCAGTATGGGAGGTCAGGCCTACAGGAAGACCCTGAGTCCCACGAAGGCACAGAGGTTTTCAGGGCAGCAGAAGGAGCCCAATGTTGGGAGTCAGGAGGCCTGGGCACCTACCCTGACTTTCACTGCCATTAACTAACAGGGCAAGTCATTGTTTTCTTCTGGACCTTCATCTTCCCCCTTCTGCAAAAATGGGGAAGAGTCCCAGTCCCAGCTCTGTTGACCACACAGGGCCATAGAGAAGCTCAATTAAATCTCATTGTCTGGGAAAGCCTGTGGAAACGCTGGTCACACACACAGGGTGCACAGGCCTGAGAGCTAAGAGCCCCGGATGCCTGTTCTTTTCCCATGCCAGGGTCTTTCTCTTCACTCTCCCCACTCTTGGAACATGCATCCCCTAATTTTTGCCCAGCTCCCTTCAATGTCACCTCCTCAGAGAGTTCTCCCTAACCTTCACGATATGTGATTCTGACCTTCCCATGTTACTCTCTAAGCGTTTGCCACTTCATCATCTTCGCATCATTTATCATAAGCTGAACTTATATTTGTCTTTTTTTATGATCAGTGTTCCCGCATGGAATGTAAGCCCCATGAAGGCTGGAATCTCAACTGCTTTGTTGGTGACCATCTCCCAACTCTCTGTAACAATTTGATGTGTACTAAATAAATGAATGGCCAAATTCATTTCCTGTCACAGATTCTTTTCCTTTGTAAAAGATTTGGAGAAAATGCTGTTTCTTCCTTCTCTAGCACAAAGCCAGTGGAGTGGAGGGTGGGGTCTAGGGGTGGAGGCCACGGGAACCCCCAGCATGCTCTCCACACGGCATAAGATCTTCCTTCTCCCACCTCCTCCACACCCCACATCTGTTCCCCTTTTGTGCTTCTTTGTCCCACTTCACAGCCTGCTCTTAGCACTGGAGCCTGGCACCCTCATGTGACCATTAGTCCATGAGTCCCCGCTCCCAGGGTTGCACCAGGAACCAGCCTTCCCAATGCAGGCTGCATACCTGGGTCCCTGCAGAGAAGAGCAGCCTTGGAAGGAGAGATTTCTCTTTTCAGATCAGGGCTCTTCTCAGCGTTTTTGCAAGTGACAGCTTGTTCTAGCCAGAGATGACTATACAGCTGCGAACTCATTGCCATTAGATCCAGGGCCACATTAACCTAAGAAGCCCACCTCTTACCCTTGCTTACCAAGTGGCCTGGCCCTCTGCAGAGGGAGGGGTGTAGTAAAACTTGCCCCAACATTGCAGGGACAAGTCACAGGAACACCTCCCTTGTTTAGGTACTGATCCCCAAGAGGCAGAGGCTGCCTACGGCTGCCCCAGATGGCAGAATGAGGGCCAGTTACAGGGACCTGCCTAGACACCTGGAAGCAGCAACTGTTGTTTCTGGTTCAACAACCAAGGCAAGTCCTCTCCCTAATCTGCATCTGGAAAATGACCTCTAAGGTGACTTCTAGCTCTGATAGTCTAAGAATCTTCCATTTCATTATGGAGGGACTAATTTTGGCCTCAATGAGCTCTAAAAACAAAGCAGGCTGCCTGAGGGGCATCGGAGATGCTGTGGGGGAGGCTCGTGCCTTTGAGACCCTGGGATGGAGCTGGATGCTGTGGGCACACAGGTCAAAGAGCCTGGAGAGGCAGCAGGAGAAGGAGGCATATGGAGAAAGGAGTAAGGCGGTGTGGACTGGAGAGAGTCTGTATTCCTGTTGAAAACAGTGGGCACCGTCATTTGTTCTCCTCACTGAAGAGTCTCTGCCTGTGGGTCTGATGCAGCTTCCCTGGGTTTCCTCTTTGGGAGGTCCCTAACTTTGGACCTCAGCAAAGCCGGGAGCAGACCCACAGAGGTATGCTGCCCTCAGCCTGTCAGTGACTCCCGAGCTCCCGAGGACGCCCCTGCCGTGGAAGTGCACACAACTCTGCCAGGGACACAGTCTGCTGGCTGCCGGTTCTGAGCGACCCGCCCCTGGCCCACTCCTGCCCTCCCCTCTCAAGGAAGCAAGTCTTTTCTTAGAAGAGTACCTACGGGGCCTCTTAAAGCGGGAAACGTGCTAAGATGTGAAAAAGCCAGAACCCAAAACACGGGAAGGGCGACTGTAAAAAGAGGCTAAGTGCAAACAAGCCGCTGGTGTCCGGGGAAGGGGGGGGGGGGGCAGTTAGGAGCGCCGCGGGCCCAGCGTGAGGCCCACTTGTCTCCTTTTGAGGAGCAGGGGACAGCTGACCGCTTGTCCACGGGATGTGCTTTGATAACTCCCAGAAATGAGAGGGTGTTTTATGGGAGGGTAATTGGGCATAATTCCCTTCATGACTTCGAGTCTACAGGCAGCTCTACAGCTGGCCCTTATTTGGGACCCATCAGCAGCAAATGTTTTTTTTCATGGCCAATTTATTAAAGAGTCCATGTTTTTGAGGAGACGTCATGGACACAAAAAGGGGTATATTTATTGATATGTTTAAAATATAGGTTTTTAACTCCATTCCTCAGCCCTTAAAAACAAAGTAAAGAGATAGACGGATACAATTATGTTCTGACTAGTTTCTGCCAGCCTGCCCAATGGGAACGTTTGTATATAGTTCTCAGTGGCGCTGAAATCTGCTTAGGAAAGCAGCAAGTCCTTTGTTCCGTTGACAACAGTTATTACAATTAATTCATTTTGTGATTGGTACTTGCGCTGAGTGACAAGATGTTATTTTACCTCAGTAAAAGTTAAAGTGGTAATACCTACATGTGCAGTGCTTGCAGACTTGCTCTCCCTCACGGGGGAGAAGAAAAGACCGACTCCGGCTGTCTGCTCAGCTGCCCCCTCCCCACACCAGCACGCCCAGTTTGAGCTGGGAGGAATGTGCTGGAAGTTTCTGTTTCCCACCCCCCGCCCCACCCCGGGTCTCTTGCAAAGTTTTCACAAAGGCATAAGGTCCAAAGTTGACATGATTTGGAGGGAGAGTGCCTGGGGAGCGAGCCGAATGCCACAACGTGAGTTGGGTGGTAAATCTTGTCACTTGACTTGTCACCATTTATCCAGCTTGGAATTTCACTTGAAGGCTGGGTACTCCCAGCTGTACCCCAGGATTTCTCAAATCCTGTACTATTGACATTCTGGGCCCGATAATTCTTTGCAGGCCTGTCCTCTGCATTGCAGGATACTGCTAACCACCCTGGTGCTTACCCACTAGATTACCAGGAGCACCCCCCAACGTCTCCAGTATCTCCAGATATTGCCAAATGTCCCCTAGGGGGAAAAACATGCTTGGTTGAAAAGCACTGCTGTACCTCACTCTCCAGACTGTTTTTGTACAGTAGATAGAAGGTTCAAGAGCCCTCCTCTGACTTATCCTGTCTCAAGCTCTCTGAGCCCATCTGACCCAGAGGCAGGTTCAGGTCACAGCTCCCCAGAGAAAAGGGCACAGGAGCACAGTTGGCCTTTTGTACCGTTGAGAGGGAGTGGGCAAAGGAGAGCAGTGGGATAGAGGGACTCAACACCTAAGCAGCAATTTCAAAGGACATTTCTCCTAAGGAGCCCAGACTTCCCTTCAGCCAGGGTGACTAAAAAAAGGCACTTTCTGGTAATAGGGCCTTCCACCCTCATCAGGGTCTTCAGAAATGTATAATATAATAAATGCCTCAACACAAAAATATGTTGAACATAGCTTGTCTCCACTCATCATTATGAATTTCAGTAAGTACACACCAGGATTCGAAAAATTCTGGTTATCTGAATGTTCCGGCAGCTGGGCAGATAAGTAGAACCTCCTCTCTGCTCATTTATTTGTGTTGATTAGACATTTGGCTTTTTACTCAACTTTCCTAGGTAGATGCTACCACATCACATGGAGGAAGGGGTGCAGGTGGGGGATGAGGCCATCCTGGTTCTGGATGGGATTGTCTCAGGAAGGACATATTTTGGGGGGCAGGAGGTCCTGAGGAGCAGAGCTGGCAGGGGTCATGTTCCTCTGACCTGTTCACCCACCACCTCCTTCTTTACAGCAGTCCAGTTGGGTTTATGGAGCAGAGACATACAGTGACAAAGTGCTAAATTCTTGGCCATTGAGCCCAGGTCCCAATGCATCAGGACCCGGGCCCAGTGCATCCTCTTTGCCACCCCAGAGCATGGCTGGATGTTGCCAGGGTCCCCAGCCAGTCCAACATCCTTTCAATACGAACAACTCAGCAGAACCTGACTTGTGCTGTACATCTGCATTGGAAAGCCATTGACAGGGAGCCACAAAAACCCTTCCACTGTTTTTGTTTTTGTTTTTTTTAGCAGTATTTATCACCTTCTCAAAATCAGTTGCATATTTTAAATGAAAACAAATGACTATTTCTAGATTAATCAATACTTGCATCTTTGCCTTTTAAGAAGTAAAAAGTTGAATGTAAAGAAATCCTTATCTTTGCTCCCATCAATCTAATTTTAATATAATTCAGTATTTAATACATATAATCCTCTTTGTCTGTGCGGAACAACATCATAAAAAATGTGAACGATTCCATGGTATCCAGGACCTTGTGAGGTGGAGACGTGGCCTCTTCCCCGTACACTCCGGGCCTCAGTGCTTTTCTCCTCTCCTTCCCGGATGACGAGCCGTTTATTCCTATTCAGTCTAAAGAAAAGGGTTTATGTATTTAATGATTCTAAAACCAAAATGCTACCTACTATCTGCACAATTGCCATTTTATCTCTTTAAACTTCTCCAGTTGACGTTTTTAAAAGGGCAGAAGCAGAAAACCCGTATATAATACCTAATTTGTACATCTGCGGTTTCCCTCTGACGGGCACAGGCACCATATGTTTTTAATTATCATAATAGCCCTAAAGAACCTGTTCGGTGGGAAACACATATGATCCTTTTATTACTGGTTTGTAATTTAAACAGTTTTAACAGAAAAGGTCTGGCTGGAGGGGAGTGACAGGCTCAAAGGCCTAAGATCCCCGTCGTCGACCTCTGGAAGCTCAAGTTCAGATCCCACCCACCAGGCGGGACTGCCTTCTCCTGCTACACAGAGGTAATTGGTCGCATGTGAAGCGGCTCTGTGGGACCTTAAAAGACAGGATCTGTGATCTCCAGTGATGCTGGGGTTTGGTCAGAGCCTGACACGGTGAGCAGAGGGTTGATAAATATTATCCTAGTCTGACCTCTGCTGCTTTCACAGCTGGGTGCTGGGCCCATGGCAGCCCCCATCTGGAGGGTCTACTGGTGCCTTGGGCCACCCACCCTCCACTCTCCCCCACCTGGACCTCAGGGAACAATTGCAAGGTGAGGGGTCAGGTTTCCTTGAGGCCCTCTCACTTTGGGGAGGGCGAGGGAGACACAGTTTTTTTCCCTGAGGCTGAGAAGTATAATAAATACAGTCCTAAGAATAATTCATTCACCGACTGGGAGATGGAAGGAATCTTGGGATGATCCAGTGGATGAAGAGGTGAGGACCCTGAGGGGATGGGAAGAGACCTGCTCAGGGTCACAGGCAAGTTCTAGGCCAGCTCGGTCACATGGAGCACACCTGACCGCACCCGGTGCCCCACCCTGCTTACTCCTGGATGACAAGCCCCAGGTTCTGTCTGTGAATGGCATCTCTGCTTGAAATTGCCGCATCTTCTCCTGGGACCCAGAGCTACAGGATGGCAAGATCAGGCGATTTTTATTTATTGGTTGGTTGGTTTATTCATTTTTGACGCATCCCATCAAGGGTTAAAGGCTCAGGGAAGCACCACAAGGTGAGGCAGCAAAATGTCCCCCTCAGGGGTCTCCCCTGCCTGCCTGAATCTCAGCCTCTTCACCTACTTGCTGAGTCCCCTTGGGTAAGGTAAGTGGCTTCTCTGTGCCTCCATCTCCCCATATGTAAAACTGGAACAGTAAAAGTTACATCTACCTCACTGGATTTTTATAAGGATTAAATGAAAGAATAACATTTGCATTGTCTATGTAAGGTATTTAGAATGGGAGTTGGCCCTGGCACATAGTTAAGTATTTATTATTTAAAACCAAACTTGGTAGATGGAAGGATAGATAGCTCAGAAGTCCCGATCCTACAGGTGAAGGTAAGGGGATAATTCCTTGGGCATGGGGAGATCAAGGGGGAAACTGTCACTGTCCTTAAACACCAGAGCCAAGATGCTAGGTTTGGAATGGGACAAAACCTTCTGGTTATAACTGCTTTCTGGTAACTTTTCAAGACATCCGGGGGCGGGGGCAGCGTTAGGAGTGATGGCCATCGGACATCCTCGGCCTCTCCAAATGGCAGGCCTGATTCCACTCGGCTGCCATGAAAGTGGCTTTCTCGTCTCCACTACTGGTTGGTTTTAGCATCCAAATGTGACTCTATGATATTGTATTACTTTGACTCTTTTTTTTTTTTTTTTTGTCAGAGCCTGATATTGGAAACGCAATACCGCTGACCTTTGAACAACGTGGATTTGAGCGGCTCGGGTCCACTTACACGCACGTATTTTTCAATAAATACGCATATGTACTGTAAATGTATTTTCTCTTCCTTATGATTTTCTTAATGACATTTCCTTTTCTTTAGCTCACTTTATTGTACGAATACAGTATATAATACAATGTACAAAATATGGGTTAAATATTTATGTTACGGGTAAGGCTTCCAGCCAACCGTAGGCTATTAGTAGTTAAGTTTCATAGGGAGTGAAAAGTTATACACAGATTGTCAGCTGTGTGGCGGTCAGCACCCCAAACCCCTGCATTGGTCAAGGGTCAACTACATATTATAGAAGAGGTATAATATAGCTGATAATACCAGTCGCTATCATCTAGCACGTGCTCTTTGCCAGGCTCAGAGCACAGCCCCAGACACATGTGTCTCCGTCACTTGCTGTCCCTGATGCTGCAGGGCAGTCACCTGGTGCCCGTGTGCACTGACTAAGCTGGGGCTCAGAGAGGCTCCTTAACAGAATGCTCACGACTTAAGAAGTTGGAAGGCTTTTCCATTGAGTAGAAAAATAACATTGGGCAAGTCACCTGACATGTCGTGGCCTCAGTTTCCTCATTCATAAGATGGGTTCTGCTGACCAGGTGAGTTTGGTTATGCAGAAGTGACTGGGAACCAGAAAGGCTGAAGAAGGACCAGCTGGTGCGAGGGCCTTCCCGTGAAGATGGGCCTACACTGGGGTGGCCCACCTACCTGGAGGGCGAGGCTAGGACCGAGTCCATAAGTAACAGGGATATCTTTCCACACTGTCCCATCTTTCCTCCTGCAGGACAGGCTCTCTCTGGGTCAGTAGGTGGACAGGCATTCATCTGGTCAACCCCACCCTTGGGGGAGGAAGGAGGGAGTCACATGTTCAGAGCTGGCCCTCCAAGTAACCCAAGAAGACGAGAGGAAGCCTTCTCGTAAGTTTAAATAAAGGGGGGCTACAAAGCCCCCACCCCAGAGGGACTGCTCTTTCCTTTCGGCAAGAAGAGGGCCAGATGGCCACCTTCCTTTTGAGACGTAAATGGTGACCTCCTGACTCAACAAACAGCAAGTGCATCTTAATCAGAGAGCGCCCTTCCTGTCCACCAGAAAAGGCGATTGCACCGACCCGCCCCTCAAGGGAACAGGCTGCCTCAAGGGGCTTGAAGGCGGACCACAGGCCCCGGGGGCTGACCCCTCCACCAGCAGCGACTGTTCCCCCCACACACACTGCCTGCCTGACTGGTGCCAGCCCAGCTCGGCTGCCCAGCCAAGCCTAGGCTGGGGTGAAGGCACCTCTGAATTTCCAGTTCTGGGAATAATAACTCACATTACTTCGATCCCATCTGCACCCAGTGAAGGCAGAGCAGGGAAAGGAGCATAAAACACAAAGTTGCCACAGTCAACATCTGTCTTAGTGCAAACAATGGACCATTATCTTGTAAATAATTCTGATTGAGCTGCAGCAGGTTTCCTCCTGAAGCTGGAGGTCGGGGAGCATGCGGAGGGTGCTGCTGGGAAGCCGGCCTGGGCCACCGGGTGCTGCTCTAAAGCCTCTCCCCCCGCCCTAGTCACTCAACCTCTTCACCCAGGCGGTGAGCACCCTAGCGCTGCCCACACAAGCAGGCCTTCCGACCAGCACCTCCAAACCACGGGCGGCTTCCAGAAAGTTCCTCCCTGCCTCCATCCTCTCCTTTCTGCTGGCTTTTCTCTTCTTCCTCTTTCTCTGTTCATACTGATTTTCTCTCCTTTTACTGTCTCCTTTCCTGCCCTTTTATCTTCCCAGGTCTCCAGTTTCCCTTTTTCCTGCCTTTTCCCTTCTCTCCTCTTCGACCTCACCTCCTACTCTCTCCTTTCTCTCTCCATCTGCATCTCTGTCTCTCTGCTCTTCAGCCCTCTCTCATTGTCTGGTCTTTTCTGCTCTTGGTCCCGCTGGGGTGCTCTCTCTCTTCCCTTCCTCCCATCCCAGGCCCCTGGGGCTTGCCCACCCCTCCAGACTGTCCGTGGGACAGATGGCTGGAGTACGTCCAGTCTGGGGATTCCAAGACCTACAGGTCCCACCTGCTCCCTGGCTCTGTCAGGCTGTCAGGCCTGCGCAAGCCCGACTGGACGCACTGTGCCCACAGGAACGTCTCTTCCCACCACTGGGAGAGAACGTCTCTTCCCACCAAATCCAAAGACCCTTTCCCTCCCATGTGTTCCAGGATGCCGTGGTCAGCCTGCCTCTGCACTCATGCATCTCCTGTAGAAAAACCCAGTGTCATGAAACAGAGCTGGGGCTTCACAAAACCACCCAACATTAGGGAAATCCAGGTGTTCACCTGTTCAAAGGAGAGAGGATAACTCACTCTGTGAGGGCATGTATCCCAAAGCCCTCAAGAAAATTCCCCTGTGATTTAAAATTAATTGCCTGAGTGTGGTTTTGAGACAACACTCCCAAAGTTTCCATGTAAAGCAAAAAGCCATGGTACAAGAATCTTATTCCTACTAGTTGACCACTAGAAAAATTTAAAAATCTCCTAATTGTCAATCCTTTGCAGCATTAGAAAACAGGGCAAGGAGCTCAGTTGAAGCGAACAGGGGTGATGTCTGCACATCCCAGGAATGGGATCACTGAGACAGAGCACAGCTTCCTCTGTGGAGGTGTTCACGCTGAGGATGGAAAAGAATCCCAGTGAGGCTGTCTAGACAAAGGCCTTCATGTGGTGAGTACAGGTTGGCAAGGATGAGGGGCTCCCTGCTTTGCAATACTGCACCCAGATTCTCCACCCACTTGGCAAGGTCTTAGGGGGTATGAGTCCTCATGGGAGCCCTGCCTGAGACCTGCACGGCAGCAGAAATCCTAAAATAACTAAAATGTGGGTGACTTGCCAGCCTCCAACTTATTCATATTCATTTTATTGTCTTGAGGATGTACAAGGGTACACAAGTGTATCCTTTGATGGATGAAAAACTAGAGGCAATCAAGTTACATTCAATCAAAAGCAAAAAGCCAAGGACTTGAGGGGCTCAAAGTTGGAGATAGTATACACTGTCCCAAACTAGGGGGGCTTGCTAGCCAACAGCTTGCCACTTGGAGTGGCCAAAGGAACTCTGAGGTTGGAACAGTGGAAAGGTCACAGGTATGGAGGAGGATGTGACCTGTTCCTTGTGCCCCATGCATGGAGCACGGCATGACCCCTCATCTCTCCATACCTCCTTCCTCTCCCTCTGTTACTGGGTTGGAGTGTTGGGTGGGAGAGGGGGGCTCCCAAGAGGGACTACATACTTTCCAAAGAGGAACAGAATAGATTATAAAATTGATATCTGTAAAGCACTTGAAGAAACCTTAATCATCATGAAAAATGCTATCTTCTCAAGCTCGGTTGTGAATACAAGAGGTTGGAAAATGGCAAAGAAGAAAAGTCAAATAATCAGGTTTTTCTTGCACTACTATGAACCCAAAGATTCAGTTTTATTGACTCCCTCTTTAAAATAAAATAGTTTGATTGACTTTCAGAATTAAAAGAGAAATGCCTTGATGCTCTTCTTATGAGTTAATAAAAATGTCTTGATGATGAAGCAAGTATTCACATGCCCCATGCCCAAACTGAAACCCCACATGTTCATGTGCTTGTGGAAAGACCAGCTGGGTGCCCACATCCGGGGCCCTGCAGGAGTCAGTGCTCATGAGGACTCTAGGACTGACCAGGTCCTAGAGGGTCACCTGAAAAGTAAAAGCTACAAGGGCTCCTGAAAGCCATAGAATTTGAGACACAGGAGGGTACTGAGGGGATTTGTCCAAGCTCCTTGGAGCTCAACAGCTGTAGACACTGCCCTCCATCCAGCCTCCAGGAAGCCTGGTCCTAAGCTGAGTGCATGTCTCAATATTTAAAATCTGCAGTTCACTTCCCACAAGGCATCTTGGAGTGTGTATCTGCCCTCATCCTGGGCTCTAGAAGATTGGTGGCCCTCTGCAGTGCACCGGGGTGTGAAAACCTTCAGGCCAAGGGGTTCCCACTTGTGGTGGATTCTGTCAGTGCCCCACCCCTTCCCCTCTGGTTCTCTGGGACGCAATGGCCTCTTGTTTCTCTCTGACCATGAGAAGACTGCTTGGCTGTTGGATGAGCTGCAGTGACCCTCAACTACTGACTGAGAGCTGCAGAGCTTCTTCAGCCCTCAGGGGTGATTCTGAGGTGAACTTCACATAGTGTCCTAGAGGACCCCCAGGGCACAAAGCCCAGTCCCTGAGTAGTGGCAACCCTGTTGTTAGGCCCCTCACCCCATGCCTCCCTGGATCGCCTCCCACATAAATGACCTGCACCCAGGTCCTTATCTCAGGTCTGCTCTTGGGAGACGCCAACTAGGTGAGCAGTGGGCTCCTAGAAGACTGAGAAGATAGATGGACTCTCCTGGACAAGAAAGATTCCCACATTCTGTGAACCCCTGATTCAACACCAAGGCCTCTGCACCCCAGAAGACACCAGACTCCATCCCGGCCCCAGGTGCAGGGACACCTTGGATGGCTCGTCCTTGTTGTGTTTGCCCTAGCACTCCCCCCAGGACATACAAAATACTTGAGTCAAAAGAGAAAAGCGACTTGTCCATCATATAAAAAGAGCAATAATTTGGTAAATTAATTGCAAATTTTCTTTCCCCGCTTGGTTGCCTTTCTCCTTTTATGTGGATAATTGAGAGCATATTATATTAATTTGACAACAACAGAAGTTCAAAAAGAAAACTTAACCTTGTGAGCAGTGGGTTACCATTAGATGGGTGTGTCTGAACAACTCCACAAAGAGCATGAAAGACAAACTCCTCATAAGCCAGCCAATTTCCGGGTGCACAAATGGAGATTTTTGCTAATGAAATAGCTGTGCAGAGTTCCCCAACTTTAACCTTGAAAATGCACACTGTTTGCTCAAGAAGCAGAATCTGCTCATGCAGAGACAACACTGCCCACGTGCGGCTGCATATTTAGGGATGTAGTTTAATCATCGTGATGTGTCTTTGAGAAAAAGTGACTATAGGTGAGCAGTAATCGTCTCCCAAACTTTAAATTCTTTTTCCCTGCACCAGAGCATTTGAATTTCATCAAAGCAAACACATTTCGCAGCACGGGTAATTGAAGACGTGGACTTGAAGACTGGGCTTCACCATGAGCTGCACAGCGCCTTCTCCTCCCTCGGCCTATCCCATCTCACGGCAGTTACCTCCTTGAAACTCCACTCCCCTCTACAAAGGGGGCCTCTTTCCACCTCAGACCAGTGGGCCACCGTGGCTTAGAAGGGTTTAGGCTGTAGGGCCAAGGGCAGAGTAAATAGGAGATGCTTGGGGCTGCCCCAAATCTGAGCCCAAACGGGTCGGGCTTGTTATAATGCCAAGTGGGGATTGGCAGGGGTGGGGTGGCAGGCTTCCAGAAGCAGGACAGCCGGCCCCCATGTTGAGCCGTGAATGAAGTCAGCCCATCCCAGAGTCCTGGATGCACCCAGCTCCCTCACAGCCACAGACAGGATGTTCCCAAGAACACGCAACTGATGAGAAGGGAGTTCTTCCCCAGAGGCAGCAGGAATGAGGGGAATGAGGGGGAGGTGGGTGGGAATGGGGAGAGCAGGGGGAGGGAGGGTTATGAAATGAAAGCGGGGAAGAGGCTCATAAAAAACAGGAGAAGAGAATCCACAAAGGTCTCCTCTAAGCTTGAGAAGTCCCCCGGGGGAGCAACCCAGGAAATACCCCCTGCTTTTGAAGTAGAAATGCATGGAGACCCCCTTAGGGGGATTGGGCCCTCGTGGAGGGAACAGGGAGCACAGATGCCTGGATAAGGGGCTCGAGGGAGCCTTCCTGCCATCAGGGTGAGAAGCCAGGATGATCTGTTCCCTGCAGCAGCTCTGCCTCTGTTGCCAAGGCCCGGCCACTCACGCTGCACTGGACCCCCAGCCCCACCCCTGCCGGACTGGCAAGGCCAGTGCTGTGGTGTCAGCAAGGTTTCGCAGAGTGCACAGCGAGGCTGTAAATGAAGAACAGAGCCGGGGGCAATGTGTTCAACCCTGAGCCCTTCAACAGAGCCCTCTGGTCCTGGCCACATCTCCAGGCTGGAGGCATTGGTCTGGGGGGTGCAGAGGGTGCCCCTTGCCTTCACAGAGTTAGATGGTGGTGACCTCTCCTTGGGAGCTGCAAATGTGGCATCTAAAACCCAACGTGGCTTCAGGCCCTGAAGGAGGGAGCACACAGCACCCCTCACAGAGGCTTGGTGTGTGTGGGGAAGTGATGCAGGCCTCGGGGGGCCAGCAGGAGGCGGGGACCCAGGAAAGGGCAGAGATGAATTCTCGTCCCTAGGGCAGTTCCCCAGACTCAGGGGTCATTGGAAACAAAGACGAAATTCCACCGGAGTCTTTCTTTTGGTTCAGGCTATGCCTGTACACTGCTGGTGAAAGCTCAGGTCGATGTGGCCATGGACCAGGACCTGGCGGCTGGGGTCACTTCGCTTTACCTTGGCTGGGCATTTGGGGGTCCATCACGTTTTCCATAAGAACCCACAGTCCGTTTTCTCAGCTTCACGTAAACAGAATCATATTCTCAGCCTCAGAACCTCTCACTTCTCACCTCTTCCCCCCAAATAAGAGACAATCTAATCCTGTACTATATGGTTTTTGGGGTTGGGATCACATGAACAGTTTTCATGAGAAATACTGGAGGGAATGTTTCCAGCAGTCAAGGTGATACAGTTGTCCTGCTGCTAAGGCCAGGCTTGTTCAAATGGACAGTTCTGGGCTTCCAGCCCCTTGTACACAGGACACTTTGTTTATCTGGAATGCGGGGACCAAGATTGGGGCTTGGGATTCCGTCAAACGATGATAATACCTTTCCCCCCACCAGGAGCCGTTAGCCAGGGAGCAGGGTGAGCATGGAATTTAGAAGTTTACAAAACAGACCCAATCAGAGAAGCTTGGAAACACCGTTGAAGTGGCAGAGGGGCCTGAAGTCCAGCCCATGGACAAAAAAACTAAGCAAAATACAAAAGGAAAGTGAAATCCTTCCTTCCTGCACCCTTCCCGCCATGATGGAGGGCGGGGCAGGCAGAAGCCTGTACGACAGACCAGGGCACAACCAAAAAATCTCAGTGGACAAAAATACTCCACGCTCCAACAATTCCAACTACCTTTCCGTGTAAAACTACTCTTCAGAGGATGAAAAGAAAATGTTAAGGTTTGCTGCAGGAAGGCCAGGCAGATGTAGTCCTCCACACCGGGGATGAGGGACAGCGGCCTGCACAGACCCCCACAGGGCCTGTGAGCCATCATGCGGTCTAGACACACACCCGAGAGACACTGGTACAGAGAGATGCACTCCCTGGACCCGCCACGGTCACCCCACCCAAATCAGGAGGTGCCTTGACATTTGTATGTTTAGGAATTGTAACTCCTGGGTCCACCTGAAGATGGGTGGAAAATGCAGTAGGTGGCCCAGAAAACAAACCGTGGGACAGCATCACTAGTTTCCCTGAATGTCCTGTTGAGGCTCCCGACAGAGGGATGTCAAAGGGTGGAGGGTGTTGTGGAGTGAATTAACATAATGACTCAAAACTGCACTAATGTTTCACAGCTTTTTTTTATTAGCAATACCAAGATAAGTTATTGAAGCATTTTTAGTATTGTTTTACATTCCATTCATAAATGACCTAACTTGTAACTCAGCATACAGCACACTTAAAGATATAGTTTGACACTTATTCAGAAAGCTACAATTATTATAACTTACATGCCTTCATTACCAGGAACACCTTCATATATCTTCTAATTACTTCAACAATACTCTATTCCAAAGCACACGATAACCTGGTACAAGTTTACACATTTTGCTTCAATCACCATTTTTAAGGAGTGGATATCAAGGTGCTATTCACTGGAATTTTACGTCATCTGTTCCTGGTTAACATGACGACCTGACACAATATTAAACTAGCAATATTACTGCTTAAATACTATGGAGAAAGATAATTACTGCACTTTTCTGTATTCTCTAAAGTGTTACAAAATACAGGACAATCAGACACAAGCAGTAATGCCAACGAGACCATCGCAGGGCCCGCCTCTAGAAGCTGTGCTGAGCAGGCCCCCCATCAGGGTTTCCACAGGTGAAGGGACCTCGAATCCACCAGCGTGTGTCATGCAGAATTCATGACTCGGAGGGAATTTTCTCTCCCGTTCAAGTTACTAAGCCTTCACCACCCTTCGCTAATAGTGGAACATATGGGGCAGTATTTTTAGCCTCCCTGATTCTTTGCTATATATACCGTAGGTTGGTGTACCATGTGTATACACATACCTATGCCAATAGTAATTATTTATTCAACACACATATGTGTATACAGTCTTCTCTTGACTTTACACGATTAACAAGCTGCAGATAGCCACCGAGGAGCACGAACAGACAAGGGCAAGTCCAGCTAGACCGACTAGAACAGGGGGTGTCACTTACCTGCAAGAAAATGTGCAGATTCATTAAACAGTCCAGAAACCACGTGGGCCAGAGGGATTTGAAAGCAAGGGCAGGGCCACATTCCCTAATTGTTTAATGGGATAATGACAATACAGCAATATTTATAAAATTCGGTCCTTCTGCCTCTGGCTAAAGCAAGAAGAGCCCATGTGATTAGAGCAGGTCGGCAATTAGATGCAGAGGTGCTGTTGATCAGCGCTAAGTAATAGGAGAAAATTACTACTTATTTGAAACCTGGGCTTGGCACATAGCATCTGAAGATAAAAAACAGAGAACCTGGTTCCTTCAGCAGTTAAGATGTGGCCCGTGGCACACGTGGCAGCTAGACGGCTGCCCGCGCCAACCACCACTTTGATTCAGTAGCCTAAGAAGGTAGACCCCGGAACTTAAGCCCGGAGTACCCACACACAGCTCAAGACAGCCACGGGGTCACAGAGCTCCTACTGCATGTGGCGGTGGCTGGGCCTGCCTGGACAGTTTGCATTTCCCCAGGCATGTGGGTGTCCGTTCTGACAACACTCTCTTCTCTCAGCATTCTCTTCCTCCCTCCCAATTTGAAGTCATCATTAGGGAGGAAAAACATCGTATATATGTTTTGAACCAAAGAGCTTGGTCGGTCTCTTCTCCCACCTCAGGCTTGATCCTGGGCAGTAGGTATCACACGATCCAAAGAGAACATGGACACGGCAACTAAAATGAAAGCTACCAGGCTTTTCTCCTGCTTTGGAGGCACTGTTGATTCAGACGGTAGCTTTTGGAGCCAAAAATATGCAGCAAAAGGAAAGGAACATAAACAAGGCTAAATGTCACCAGTGTTTGCCGACTTACAGACACCATCCATTTGTTTGTTCTGAAATGACGAGTGGACCATTTGGCAAATACAATGGTATTCACACAACAGTTCTGTCATCCTGCAGTGCAAACGACATCATGTCAGTGGCATTCCCATTTAACTTAAAAAGAGGGAAGGGGACGAATAGAATGCCGAAAGAGTTTGGAGTGGGCTGCCATGCGAAGAGGATGCCTCTTCGTCAACATGGTGCACACAGAGAGCCTCTGGATGAGGGCAAGGGAGAGCCTGCCCGGGGTGCTGGTTTCCGTGGGAGACCCCGGGGGACAGCACCTGTGCTTTGTCCCACCAGAGTTCAAGGGAAAGGCCCTGCAGCTAGTTGCGCAGCAGCCAGCCTGGGCAGAGCAGGCAGGAGGGGTGGTGATTTGCATTAATTGAAAGGATCTGCCCTTGGACTTCAGGACAAGCCAAGTGGTCCTCTCTACTGAGGCCTGACATCAGGCTCTGGACACACATTATTACTGGGCGCGGGCTGGACTACGGAAATCAGAGACCAACCTGTAAATGATAAAATCGGGCAAAGAAAGCGAGTGCAAAAGTGCTTTATCAACAGTCTCTGCCAGCCAACACACAAGAGAGTCATCTCGTGAAGAAGAGGAAGAGAAGAATGATTGCTCACTTGGCTTTAAATAAAGCATGGCAGCTCTAGAGACAGGACCTTACAGCAGAGGTTCCCCGGGCCTCCTAGGCTCACTGCCTTCACATGTGTTGGCTGAGCCCGGGCACCTGTCTGCTTGGCAAATTTGGATTCTGTGGTTCTCGTCCTCTGCCATTTAACTAATTTAACCGCCTTTCTCCATTAGCACCTGATGGCTTCAGGGTCACACCTTAGAACTTAAGGTCATCTGCAAAAATGTACCAACTGTCGTAGGCTGTGCACCAGTAGCCCACGCTCCGGTGTCTTCATACACACATGTGCAGTGTTTTCACATACTCCACCACTGCTCCCTTGAAAATCCCTAACTGACCACAGACCTTAGCCATTTATTGGCCAAAGACTGAGGAGGCAGGACTTATTTCCTACTCCAAAGCACTTGCCTTCTAACAGGAGAAGAATCGGGTAGAAACTGAAACGGTGAGACCATGGCAATGAGACGTCAACACAAAATTGTCAGAACTGTCTTCTAAGCTAGTGTTCCCACATACCAAGAAATGGCTGTCAATGGCTTGGCAAGGCAGACCCAAGGAAATGAGATGTGCCTCCATAACATTGATGGAAAGTAAGATTTGTGCCTGCTCAGTGCTAAAGGGATGACTGCAACCAAAAGACATGTGGGCAGTGACGTCATCTCCTTGTGATACCCTCGTGCGGATGTTCACCCCTTCCAGAAAATACCAGCTCCACTGAGAACCATTTATCCAAGCTCTTATACATCCATTGCCTCTTTTTATCCTCACACTTCTGTCCATCAAGCTCACCTCGGAGCCAAGAAAGAGCTCCTGTGTCTTCCTCCTCTGCCCACATTGGCCATGATGGGGGGCAGCCTTTCAGAGCCCTGGAAGTCTCTGATGCATAGGTAGAGATGTGACCTTCCAGAAATAGCTACTCCAGGCCACCTGGGTCTACAAGTCCTCTCTCTCTCTCTCTCTCTCTCTCTCTCTCTCTGCAAAATCTCTCAGATCTCTGGCATTAAATGGCAATAGATGGAACGTTGTAGCTGCTGGCCTGGGTCCTGCCTGCGTCATCTCACTGGCCAGTGGGGTAGCAGAGGACGGCTTTCACATGTCTTCTCTAGGATGACCACAGCAACACAACCTTCTTTATACTAGCGCAGGGGCCAGCAAACTTGGATCTGTGGGCCAATTCTAGCCCACTGTCTGTGTTAGTAAATGAAGTTTATTGGAACGCATCCATGCCCATTCGCTTCCTTATTGCTTACTGTCCGCTTTGTGCTGCCCAGCAGAGACCACAGGGCCTGCAAGCCTAAGGGCTCTCTGGCCTTCTAAGAAAACAGTTGCCCACCCCTGAATATTTTCAGACTGCCTATGCTGAGAAATCAACAAGGTTTCTGGAGGACAGAGTCACCTTTTAAAATAGTTCAGCTTCGTTATCCTGGTTCATTTCATCACACATTTCAGAATACATGAGGTACAGAGGTTTAAGTAGACCCCATCTTTTTTTTTTCAGGAAGGGAGTCCTAATTTTCTCATTGCTATGAGAGAATCCAGGGTCGCAGGCATAACTTGGGTCAGGGAAGCCAGGTTCCCCCCAACTGGGAATACTGGGGCTATTGCTGGTAATGACCCTGCTTCTCACTGGCTTCCTCCCCGCTCTGGTGGGTCACTTAGTCTGGCAGCCACAACACAAGGGCCTCATGCCCACAACAGACAAGCTGATAGATTCTCCTCACTCAGCCGGGCTTCCCTGAGTGGCGGCAACTCCAGAGCAGAGCTTCGAAGAGTAAGGGGGTTGCACTCTTCTCACTCATGTTCCCTTAATTTGATTTTCGTTCTTCCCCATCAACCCTACCCCTGGGCTCACCAAAGAACACACAGAGCAAACTCTGCTTGCAAGACTCAGTACACGATGGCTCCCAGACATCTGTCTCAGGTTCAAAAGCAAAAGTAAGGGTTTCTTTCTAAATCCACAAACTCTGGAGTGAAGCAAGCTCTGTACCTGGGCCATGCAGCCAGCCCCCCAGGTGCTGTGCAGCCCAGCCTCTGTGCTGACTAGGGCCCACCAGAGCACTCTCAGATCTCCGAGCTACTGGCTGCCCCAATAGTTTGTCAGATTTCTCAGGCTGGACAAAGGGGCTGTCTGCCTTGTCTTGTCAGTGGATGTGACGCTGCCCTGGTCTGCCCTTACCCCCCTTATTAAATACTCACATGGATCTTGTCCCATTACAAAACCAAGGTCAAATCCATTCCCCAAACACCGAGGGCACATCCGAGTTCTCCAACAGTCGGGAGTGCCCTTGTACGTTATGCTCTTCCACAGAATAAAGAAAGGTAGGCCATGCCTGGAGTCTGGAAACCACCGCACGAAATGGGGACTTTGATTGGAGCACAATTTCTTGTAACGAGGCCCAGAGTGGGAACTGACTCACTCTAGAAGCAACAGTGCATGTCCTTCAGCTTAACCCAGGATGGCTCAATCTCCTCCTCGGGGTCATCTGTAGCGTGCCTCTGATCTTTTGAAAATTCATGCTCAAGCTCTCAATGTTGGCACACGCTACATACTTCCCCTACCCGGCTGGCTGGGTTGCCTAGCAGTGGACAGCACACATTGTCCAGGACCCCAGGTCCATGACACCAAGGAATGAAAGACCAGAGTTTTAAAAGTCAGAAAGCGGGCATGCAGAATTAAGGAAGCATCCAGAAGCAGGGCCTATAGCGTGAAGATCACCCACAGACTTAGGGTTAGAAGCCACCTTCTCCACTTACCAGCATGTGTCAGCAGAGCCACTGAGCTCTAGTAGGGGGGTGGCGTGGGCGTGGGCGGTCTATGTGATTTGAACAACGTCTTTACTGATGCTTCTTCTAATACTTCTACACTCATGAGAATAGAAACAGACAGACATTAGCTCCTCCCACAAGCCTGTTTCTAAGGGTGTCAAAGTGGGGATTTGGGTTTACTAACCAGATCAAATCAGACCCCAAACTCTCTTAAGTTTAGAACTGTCAGAATAATTCTTTGGTTAGGCAAAGCCCAGCTTCTTGAGGAAACCAGCTATTAAGCTGCTGGGCCAGTTTGGAAATCCATATCTACTCTGAGTGGAGCAGAGAGGAGGGAATAAACATTAGGAATATTTGATTCCTTGTGCCAATATCATTTCCACCCTGGCAAAGTCAAGCCAATGGGAGTTTGAAGTTTTCAACTATCGCTTGTGCTTTTTGCAATGCTAGAAAGGCAGTAAACTAGGCAGTAAGAAAAAATGTCCTCAAATGCCCCCTTTGTAGCTCAGTGGGTTTAAGTTTTCCTCACAGATATCAACTCTTAGGAAGGATGAATATGCCTGGCCCTCCTGGGTCACAGCAGCCAGTAAGAAAACAAGAAGAGGATTTTGATTATGGTGGGCCAGGTGTGGGAAGGGGGAATGAGAACTGGACAGAGTCAGACCACCCTGGAGGCGAAAGGACAGGGCTTCCACCCCAACCAAGCAAACACAAAGGCCAGAGAAGGGCCTTCCTTGCCTGCTCCCAAGCTAAAGCAAGAGGGAGGATGCAGAAGAAATTAGGATAAATGAAATGCAGAACTTGTGCGCTCTAAAAATAGACATTTTTTGGCAGGAGTTAGTTTTGGCATCTCACCATGAGTTCAAGGTGGATCCGTAGGACCTGGACCGTCCGCTGGGAAGCGACCAGGTGCCTTGGGGCCTGGCTGGCCTGAGGGTCTTCACTCCCCTTTTGGGAGAGAGGCCATGACTTACATCTCCGGCTCTTTTGCCCAATGGCTGAAAGGTTGACTAAGCAAGTTTTTTTTGCACGTACCCTGGAAATGTCAGGGAAGTGTGGTGAGCTGCTATTCTGGGAGGGGGTAAAAGGGCCTAAGAGCTGCAGCTCGGAGGAAAGGGCTTCCTGGTGCTGCCTTCCCCTCCACCCTCGCCTGGTGCAAAAGGACACAAGTGGGCACGCTTCCTCAAAGGCGGGCAGCCTTCCTTCGGCATTGATAGGACGATGGGAAAATTAATAGGGGTAATATGAGCTCATTTCAATAATAATGAGCTTATAAACATGCCAGGTTTTGATCTTTTCTGATTCATGGATTCCTGGCAGGAACTATGGGTCCTACGTAGGTATTTGAAAGAACTGAAAATAGACTTTAAAAAAAAAACCCCAAACAACAATAAAAAAGAAAGCACTCCAATCACAAACTTAAAAACAACAATAAAAAAAAAAGAGCAAAAAAAAAATTGGACTGACATAAAACTCTTTTCTCTTTCTTTTAAATATTGTTTTTAACAGCTTCAAAAGTAATGAATTGTATGTGGCTAAAAATAGATCTGGGGTGCTGGTTAATGGGGCCTTATGAATCATTCAGCATAAGGAACTGTCAATATTTTTTTGAGCTCTCAGAAATCCATTTAGTGATTTTTGACAATTCAAAAAATATTTCTGACTGCTTGATCCAGTTCTTAGTGAATTAGGGAAGGAGAGGGAAAAAGAAATACATCAATTTAAATTATGAACTGAGTCCAGCTTGCTGAATCCCACTCTGTGCTAAAAGGAATGTCAGGATTCAGAAGTTAAATACTACTCCCTTCCACCCATTTTCCTTCCTTCTTCTCTCCTTTCCTTCCTCCCTTCTTTCCTTCTTTCCTTCCTTTTTTCAACAAGTGAAGTAAAGTCACAGAAATTCATTCACAGATTACAGATGGAAAGGGACCGTGGTCATTTGTCTCTAGTGAGGATATTCGGGGCTGGGAATAACGTACTGAGCTTCGATTCCGAGAAAGGCTTTCGAGTAAGAATATCTGGGTGACAAGAGAATGACTTTGATCCTCCCTGCCCACGCCGACATTGATTTGATGCAGGTCTAGGCTTCAAATCTAGCATTACTTGTTAAGATCTGGAATTACTTTGGAGTAACCATATTCTTTAAGGAGGTAAAGAAGCGCCAGTTTGCTAACAAGATCAGGCAGAGGCGTAAATCCAAGACACACAGGATCACAGCCCTGCTCACCAGGGACTTCATAATGTACATTCTTGTTCGAACAACAGGTGAAGACACAGACAGACAGAAGGCAATAATAGAAGGCCAAAGTCACAGTAACTGCCATTTGGTATGTCTGAAGATGAATCACAAATACCCCACACCATCTCCCTGTTTGGAGAGAGGGCCATTTCATTTCTACATTGTGGTTAGTGTGATATGATTTTAGTATCCTCAAGTCATTATCAAGAAAAGTTTCAGAAAGCAGGTTTGGCTTAGCAAAGCAGTAAGGGATTGTCTTTAGGCATCTTATGCATAAGTTGAAAAGACTGAAAAGTTTGCAAGTTACCATGTCTCTTTCTCTTTTTGTTTTTTGAAATTTTTCCTTTCCCCCTCAAGTTATGGGTTAAAAACAGGAGTAGTGCACACTGTGAGACCCCGCCCCCTTTTCCATGCCTTCCGTACAGGCATTTCAGATCACAATGATGCAAACTGAAACACGAAAGTACGAGGTCCGACACTTCTAAATGAAGTTGACTCTCATGATTGTCTATATTGCATACACAGCATAGTCGGGGTAGTTCTTACGTGTAGTTCAAAATCTGCTCATGGATAAGTCTACCCCATTTTTTAAAAATGCACAAATCAGCACTGATGTTTTGGGAAATGAACTAAAGGAAGAGGATTCTAAAACTTACCACACAAGTCTGGCCTCTTGATACATCCAGAATTTGCTGTGCTACTTGCAAGTCCGTTAAAGGCTGCTAAGCCATCGGCGCTGTAGGCCCTGAGGACCGACAGCACATTCATCGGCTTCTCCAGGCCCTGGGGCCCCCGCTCTGGCTTGGGCAGGCTCGCCACGGGGTCCTGGGCTGGAAGAAGGCCCGGGCTGTGCCACTGCTTCTCCGATGCCTGGGGTAGAGGGGAGACCAGTCCCTGGATGGGCTGTGGGGCGCCTGCGGGCAGCAGGCCATCCCCACCATCGCTGCCCCCGTCCTTGCTCAGGGCAGGCGGCTTGCTCATCACCTCTGGCTCCGTGTCGATATCCTCTTCCTCGTTGTTTTCTCCTTTGGAGGAGTCCATGTCCTCTGAGGAGGCGATGTCCGAGAGGTCATCAGTAGTGTTCTTATTTGTGGTTTCAGGGATCAGGATCGGGGCATCATCTTCCAAGTGGGCCTTCCCGTCGGGCTCCCTGTTGGCGCAGGAACTGGAGGCCCCCGAGCCCAGCAGACCTGGATAAACACCGAACTGCTTGTAGAAGTCTGACGGGAAGTTACAGAATGTGGGGTCCACGTGGCCAGGCCATGGGCCACCCTTCTGCTCCCCCAGAGTCTCTTTGACCTGTCCTTGGGCCATCTTTTCAGAAGCCGAGTCTAGAGGCCCCATCATGTTGGCAAGCGCCATCTCTTTGCTTGATTGTACCGAGGGCAACAAGGCCACTTTACCGGCCTCCCGGGCTTGGTCTTTGCAATTGACCGTCACCCCGACGGCGCTATCTTTGCGTCTCGATTTGCCCAGGTGGTTGGCCTGGAGATGAAGGGCCATCAGCTCCATAGAGGACGTTGTGAAAGCACAAAACAAGCAGCCATGCCACGCGATGCTGTCTTGTACAGTCACCGAGGAGCCTGGGAGGGAGGCGGCGTCCGGCCGCACGGACAAGTCCAGGGGCTCGTACTGAGACTTCTCAGACTTCCTGGGGGCTGCCTTGCCGCCCGCCTTCTCCTCGCCACCGTCTGCCCCGTGGACCTTCATGGAAGGAGGGTCAGATAGGGCTTTGTCCTTCATGTCCTTCTCCTTCTTCAAGGAGCTTAGGACAAAGCTGTCCATGAACGCTTGCAAGGACCCTTGGAAATTCACACCGTTGTTCACGATACTTTGATAAGCTCTCCCGATTTCGGAGAAGTGGGTGCTTTTGGAAGGAAGGTCGGTACCTTTCAGAGCGTCTGAAGGAGCCTCAGAAGACAAGCCAGTGGCCTGCCCTGAGTGATCTCCAGATGAGAACACCCCTGATGTCCACTGCTGAGATGCAGGGCCACCTCTGAAGTCGATTCCGGGGAGACCCTTAAAGGCGCCCCTCAGGATGTCTGGCCTGATAAACAAAGCAGCTTTGTTGGACAGCTCGTCCCTGTGGTCTTGGTTCAGGGGCTGCCCAGACAGTGGCCCGGCTCCGTTCTGCCGCTCCCGGTGGTGCCGCTCTAGGTGATATTTTAAGGAGGCTGATTGGGTGCCGGCATAATCACAGTGGGGACATTTGTAGGGTTTCTCACCTGCAAGATTTTGGTATAAGGAGAAAAAAAAAAGTGTTAATCTCATTTTGGTGTGCTGAACAAGGCTAGAAGGATCAACATTTGTTCTTGGAAACAAAGCAGCTCAAACTAATAATTAGTTAGAGAACAACTGTTTTTTAATAGAAGAATAATTCGTACTCTTAAGCTTTTTTAATGATTTTGTACCATTTGGGACTATTCAGGAATGACATACTATCTACACACAATTAGCTATCTTTTTCTTTATCTAACATGTGAAAACGGCTGTAGATTTAAAAGCTATGATTATGAAAATTAAGCATAATAATTTCAACCACAGTGATCATTAAAAGTAGAAGTTTAAAAAGACAAAGTATGTAACAAATGGGTGTTTGCAATATTTTGTGTATGCAATAGCTCTAAAATTTGTTTAAATTATACACATGGAAACCATTTTTAAACCTAAAAATTTTATGGCACTGTTACGCAAGACTGAAATGAATGATTTAAGTCTTGCTCTGCAGTAAATCATGGATATAATTAGCAAATGGCATACTGCACAAGTAATTTATCATTATTTGGAGGGCACCATTCCAGACGGGCTCAGATATCCGCAGACCTACTGCATTGTTTCTAAATAAAGAACTATAAATACCGATTCTCTAAAATATTAATACCATTACAGTGCATTATGATTGCAGCATGTAAAGACATATAGTTAAGATAAAAAGCAGTCAATAAAACTTAAAAGAAAATGAGTAATAAAAAGGCACAAAATATATTTAGTTTCTGTATTTGGAATTAACATTATCTACTGGTCTTTGTAGTGCCTTAAATTTGTACTAATGGCAAACCTAATGCTCTGGTAGTGAAATGTGTAATTTACCTATAACAAGCACTTTCTAGAGAATAAAAATAGCTTTAAAGACTTTTAAAACATATAAGATCATTTTCATGAATTAAATATTTATTTAAATCCAACACACAACTTCTATTGTTCTTTCTACTATGGGAAAGATACCATAACATACAACTTAGACCTGCCTACGTTGTAGGAGAGAGGAAAAGGGGAGGGTAAACAAATGCGGATGTAAATATATTCCAAGAATGTGTTCGCAATCCAGGGTCTTCTCTGGACTTTGGAATCGAAAAGCTCTCTGGAAGGAACGGGACTGTTAGAGTTCCCACGAGCTTGTTCACAACAACTCCCTGTCAATATCCACAATTAATTCTCCGAGGAAATTCAAGCATCCCCCACGGCTTCCTCTATTCTATCGTAAAACACACTGATCTAAAAGCAACAGCAAGTCGTGGGTGAATGGTGTATTCTGGAGACATTTTACTGTGTCTAGTCTCAGCTGACGCCGTGACTCCCGGCTCTCCAGGCATAGGCCATTTGGGGGTAAGGCACTTGTTGGGGGTGGGGTGGGGGGGATGCATGCATTTTGTAAATAAGAGGACCACCAGCCCAGGTTCTGAGCAGAGGACTCCAGGTCACCTCCAGACTGTGCGCTCCAGCCTGGGAGAAGCTATGCCTGCCTCATCAAATGGTGGCTGTGTGCTCCTCTTTCCCTCCTACGAGCAGCTGAAGGTTTCCTCTGGACACATCAGATTCCCATCTGGGGATCTCTTTCTCTGAATGACAAGGTCACGCTGTCTCTAGACCAATGACATGGATCTAGAGGAAGACTCACTCCCCTTTGATGTAAAGGTACAAACGGCTTCAGGCACCATTTCCCACTTCTTGAAGTCAATCCCCGTGTGAGGCTTGGATTCACTTCAGCCACTGCTATTTGGACATCTCACCGGAGACTAGGGGACCCTCAGTGGGATGGGCACTGTGGACGGGGTACTTCCGGGCTGACCTAGAAGTCCAGTGCCAGTTGGAGAAGAGGCAGCCCCTGAAGCTGAGGGGGTGTCTGTGGGGCTTGTGGTAGGAGAGCCTGATGAGGAACTCAAGATCCTGGCCCACAGGTTGATGTAAACCCAGGGGGAGGGCCCTGCAGTGAGAGTTGGCAGAGGTGCCTACAGGTACTGGATGAGACTCGGGTTGCATTTCAAAAGTGCACCTGGAAACGATTAAGTGCATCTGGCAAAGGGTTTGTAGAGCATGCATGGGCATCCGTCAGCAGGAGATGCAGAGAGAAAGTGTAGACCTTCCCTCCAGGCCTGGGTGGAGCGGGGACTGCCTTTCCTGGCTGACTGCAGGGATGCTCGGAAGATGTGCGTAGATTTCCAAGCGACACACACTTGAAATGCTCACTGCAGCAGTGGTTGTCAGACTGTACTGAGCCTTGAATCCCCAGGAGAGTATAAAACACCAGTTCTGGGACCTAAGGCAGAGCAGTTCTGATTCCCTGGGTCTGGGGTGGGTCCAGAAGTGGGTGCTTCTAGTAAGTGCCCCTGATGATTCTGATGCTAAAACTCTAAACATTACATTTTGAAAAACCAAAGTGGAACAGCTTGGGGAGCTTTCAAAAGTGCTGATACCTGGTCCCACTTCCACCTCCAGAAATTCTGAGTTCCCGGGACAGACTGGGCCCTGGGGTCTTTCAAAGGCCCCCACGTGACCCTCTGTGGCGCCTGGGTGGGAAACCACTACACAGAGCCTCCCTGGGAAGTACTCTTTGAGGTCAGTACTGTGGAACAGTGTAGCAGGGAAGCTAGTCTGGACCTCTGGACCCCAGGAGGCATTTGGAGAGTCTGGACTGGGGACAGAGAACCTGTGTTATTTTTGCTCCACTGGGCATTCCTATCTTGGGACCTTTGCTTCCCCGACCTATAATGTGGCAAGTCGGAGCACATGTTCTCTATGGCATCATGTCAACTCTAAAAGTCATGTCAAGGGCTAGACAAAGTCTCCTGAATGATGCCAGAGGCATACGTGTCCATACAGGTATGTACCCGCACACCCGGAAACACATGGATTCGTTCACACAGTCTCTATTGAATGAGCACCCCCTACCCCCCAAGTACTGCTCTTGGTGCTGGGAATTGAGTGAAGAACCAAAGAGACAAGGCCTCTACTCTCACGGCTTTGAGAGGACACATATCATAGGATCATTAAAGAAAGAGGCACACATACCCCACACACATACACTCACACACACCACACATCATACATACACACAACATACATTACAAACACACACACCAAACATCACACATATACACCACACGTCACATACTCACCACAACCACACACCACACATCACACACATACACATGCACAATCACACACACCACACACACACCACACATCACACACACTACACATCACATACACACCACACATACACACCACACACCACATACACACAAACACCACACATCACACACACACACACCACACATCACACACACACCACACATCACATACTCACCACACACACACACCACACATCACACACATACACACGCACAATCACACACACCACACACACACCACACATCACACACACTACACATCACATACACACCACACACACACCACACATCACACACACACACACCACATCACACACCACACATCACACACACACCACACATCACACACCACACACACACCACACATCACACACCACACATCACACACCACACACACACCACACATCACACACCACACATCACACACCACACACACACCACACATCACACACCACACATCACACACCACACACACACCACACATCACACACCACACATCACACACCACACACACACCACACATCACACACCACACATCACACACCACACACACACCACACATCACACACCACACATACACCACACACCACACATCACACACCACACATACACCACACACCACACATCACACACACACACCACACACACACATCATACACACACCACACATCACATACTTACCACACACACACCACACATCACACATATACACCACACATCACACATATACACACACACTACACATCACATACACCACACACACACACACCACACCACATACACACACACCACACACACACACCACACATCAGATACACACACACACCACACATCAGATACACACACACACATACACAGCACACATCACACACACACATACACACCACACACACACATCACACATCACACACACACATCACACACTACACATCATACACACACACATACATCACACACACACCCCACACATCACACACACACACACACATACACACCATACATCACATACACACACACACATCACAAACAAACACCACACATCACAAACACACACCACACATCACACACACATCCCACACATCACATACGCATCACACAGTGCAGGAGAGGATCTCTTCACTTGACCCACTGTTCTTTTAAAGTTAAAAACAGGCCTTGACCACCACTGTTCCAGGGAAAAGAGGCCACATCTGAGAAACAAGAATGGTTAATTCTTAGCATCTAAGCCTCCAAGGATCCAGGCCCTGGTAAATTCGGGGCCACTTAACGGGAGTCCTCAAGGATTATCTTGACTGCACAGGCTCTAGAAAGCCTTCCATGCACCGCCCGTGCACACACCCTGGAACAGCCCTCGCAGTGGTTTCTCCACGTGGTTCCACCTCCAAGTTCCTGAGAGGCTCTATTTGGGTGACTGCCCCCTACCACCCAATTCCCCAGATAAATGCTCGAGAGTGAGCTGCGTGGGATAAACCCACCCGCTTTGGACGTTTCGTTTTAAAAATGAACAAAAACCTGATTTTGTTTTCTTTATAACCCCTAAATGATTTGGATAACCACTATCGTCCTCTGCCTTAAAGCCTTTCCTGGGCTTCATCACTACGAAGGGTGCAAGGAAATGCTTTTGAGACCACCACTAGCCCCGGCTGGGGTGCGTTTCTGGTGGGCAGACCCAGGGGTGAGCACATCCCCCTGGGGAAGCCTGGCCACCCAAAGGTCTCGTTTCACTGGAAACAGTCCAGCTGTTTCCCAAGCAACCTCCCTGGAGGGCACATTTCAGAGCACTCAGGAGGCAAATGTCTCACAACAGTGGCCTGGACTGGGTGGGAAAAACCTGTCAGCACATTCAGCGGGCTCTGAGGTATGGGCAAGGTCTGCTCTTCGGTTTCGTCGACTGACAAACGCCGAGTCCTGTGCTAAGAGCTGCTTCTTAGTCAGCGTCATCCCATCCAGCCTGCTCCCGCCCGGGCAGGGCTCTGCCTGAGACTCGGAAAGACGTTCTGTGCAGCCCCGTGGCCCAGACAACCTCAGACCCTGCAGCTCTGCCCTCAGACCCATAAGTGAGTCCAAATCTACTGGGGGGAATCGGACAGACTTCCCAAGGCTTTGCAGGGTGACATGAGCCCTCTGGTCACCTCCACGATGTTCGCATTCAATGTCTTTGCATCTGCCTGTTGCAGGAGCCATACACTCAGATGCTTTCAGAGCTGAGCAGACGATGAGTGTGCGAAACAGCGGGGTGGGGGCCACCCACCTCTCCTGGAGGGCCACTGCCACCCAATGCCACCAGCAGTGGACACAAGGACCTCTATCTAAGGAAAGCCTTGCTTCCAGATTTCTACATGCAATATCCCAGTTTTAAAATATTGGCACGTACTTAAAAACTTTTTCAAACACAGAGAGGGCCAAAGACCCTGTTCTGCAGACCAGGTCTGGTCTATGAAACTTGTGTCTGGGAAAAGGATGACCAGTGTTGAGCCATTCACCTACCAAAGGAAGCAGGGAACCACAACAGTAGGTTTCTGTGGGGAAACTTCTCACAATATTTTAAAGGAATAAGAAGTGGGCCCAAACAATGCATTTCTAGAAAAGGGAGTTTTGCTAGAAAAGGCGGAATAAATTTAAAAAATCATCAGTTCATCACTCCATGGTCTAATGAAATTATTGGAACCATCTTACATTAAACCAGCTACCCACTGACACATGGCATAAGATGTATATTCAATTCTGGAATATCGATAACTTCTCCAAGTCGTTGTATCATAAATTTTAAGAAATATATGACCAAGTGGTTTAATTAGTTCATTGTACCTATTTTTACATGGTCATGTCTTTCATCATTCTGAGCCTCACTTTGCACTTGATATTCAAGGAAACCTCACTGTTCTGGGGAGTTATTCTGGAACTATTCAGAGCAAGTTCCCTATAGTGCTTCTCCAAAAATAACAGGGGGATTCATTTTATTCTCGTTGGAAATCCCTTTATCAAGCTTTTAAGAAGGGCTTCATGTTTCTAACTTTCTCGTGTGTGTGTGTGTTAAAACCCCAAAAGTGTTTTCACTTTTAAGTTGGGTAACCTAATATTTTCCCGTATTTGCATCCTCTATTTGATATTTATTTAGTCTTTCTACATGTCTTTACTTAGTTAATACCAGGAGAGATAAATACGGTCGTGCCTTTGCAGAGAAGCTTCAGTACATTAATATAAATTGTACACTAATTCCCCCAAAGCATATATATGTTGTAAACCTGAAGACTTTTCACACAGCTGCTTATTGCTAAACAGTGCCTTGTCCAGAAGGGGACAATCTGTGTCTCTAATTGCTGTCACTGAAGCCGAGATTCATTATGTGACTTTCCCATTAAAATGTGAGCATTAATTTGTATAATGAAATATCACCCACTGCAGTGTTCATTAGACATGCCCTACTGTATACGGTACATTGTTAGCTACCTAGAAACTGTAGTTAATTTCACTAATGGATATTTCCCTACTTAGTGTTTGGTAGGAAATTTATACTGTAACGTTACCTCTTAAACTTTTAAGGAAATTTAAATTCAATCAATTATTTTCAACAAAAGTTTGGGATGTCATTAAGGCAGGAAAAGCAAGGATGGGGGACTGTGGAAGAAGGAAATGGGCTTTTAGTTCATCTTAGAAAAACGACAGAATTTTAATTCAAAACAAAAAGAAAAAAAGGAATCGTCTCCTTTCGGGCAAATGGGTCTTTTTGTTTTCTCATCATTACGCAGGTATCTGTCCCCCACTAAGAATAACTCAATGCTCTTCTTTTAGAAGAGGAAATGGGAAGAGCGCCCATTTTAACCAATCCTTTTCTGAACATTTATTCAATGTGCTTTTATAAATGTTGAAACAGCCTGGTAACCTCACCAGAAGAGGAGACGCAAAAGCATCAAAGGTAAGCTGTGTGTGTATCAGGCTGAAGGCACCTAGCTTAGGCGGGCTGAACTTTCATTTCCACCCACATCCACAGACCAGTCGCTGCTTGGTTGAAAGGCAGTTTCCAAAAAGGCATCAGGAGTTTATCATCTCCACTATGCCAGCGTCTAATTCCACCCCACTTTCCATGCCAGGGGTCAGGGGGCCTCCACCAGCCACAGTAGCCATTTCCTTGCCCCACCGCCTCCCTAAGCTCATTGGGCTGGTGGGAACTGGAGGCAAGCGGGTCAAGGAGGCCTCAGGCCAGTCTGAGTTAGGGAGCAAGGAGGAGCCAGGGTGCACAGTACTTCCCTTTTAAATCGCTGGGAGGCTGCGTCAACACACCTTGTGGGTACAAGTCACTTCCTTTCCTCCAGCTGGTTATGGTGTGGACACACACTGTCAAAGAAATGTTGCATTAATTCCCTAAAACAAGCCAAAAATTCACCCAGAAAAGTAAAAATAGCAATACAGTGCAGTGGTTAATAGAATGGAATTCTAAATAGGCAGATCTGGAGTATGACCTGTAATCAACGCTGGGCAACTCTGGGTGGGTAGCTTCACGTCTTTGAGGCTCAGTTCCCTCCCCTTGCAAAGGGGACGGGGCAGGATAAGGGGGGATTTGGAACCTGGTCTCCAAAGTGCTGTGAGGATTAAGGGGCGAATAATAATAATCCAGGAGCAGCAAGCGGTGCTTGCACACGTGAGTGCACAGAGAGTGGTGACTACAGTTACTGTCATTGTTGATGTTATACTATCCTTGTTGGCTGAATTTTTCTGTGGGCAGCCAGTTGCTGTCATGCTGTGTAGACAGCTTCAGTCATGAGGCAAGAAAACTCCCAGGCTGTGCCTTCCCCACAGGGAGGGCACACAACTCTTTGGAGGGGCTGCAGGAGAGAAGACTTCTCACCTCCACAGTCCCCTTTGGCTCCATCAGGACAGAGGAGCCTCGGGTCTGGTGCCAAGAATGCAGGTGAGAGCCAAGGAGGGCACTCCGTGCATCCCACCCGGGCAGCGCTCAGCCGCTCTATCACTGAGGCAGCACCCAGTAGGGTGGGCAGTGCTGGGCATGCCCCTCAGCCCACCCTGAGACCCCTGGAGAACCACGGCTGGCTTCCCTGTACAAATCTAGTCCATAAAGAGATGCCCAACTCAGGGCCAGACCAACACATGCAGCAAATCAAAACCAGATTAATAAACCACTAGCATAGTTTGAGAGAGGAAAAAACTAATGAGATTTATTTTTAATTAGTCTCTGAACTTTAGTGCCTCCAAGTTTTCATGAGTGAGCTTGCTTATTATATTTCTCTAAAATGGCCTTCCTGAGACAACAGGCACCCCCTGGGAAACCTGACACACAGGTGGGTCATCACATGGGGTGTTACACCCTCCTGGGGCTAGTGGGGAAGGCACACCCCTCCAGCCTTTCAGGAACTGATCAGCGCCTGCCTACCTCCTGCACAAAACAGACACACTGGACCCTTCAGGGTGTCCCCAATGTAGTACCTGGAGGAGGGGGTAGTGAGGGAACGGATGGAGTACATTTGCAGGCAGCCAATAAAGGAATGACTGGCTGGTCTCGGCCAGGGGCCACCTGGGGGCATCCCCGCCTCCTGTTGCATGGGATGACTAAGCGCTTGCTGACGCATCTTTGAGATGGTTAATTTTATGCAACAGCTTTACAGGGCCAAGGGCTGCCCAGATATTTGGTCAAACATATTCTGGATGTGTCTGTGAGGGTGTTTCTGGATGAGAGTAACATTTGAATAGTAGACTGAGAAAGCAGATTGCCCTCCCCAGTGCGGGTGGGCCTCATCCAATCCTTGGAAGGCTTGAATAGAACAGATCTGAGTAAGGGAGCTCTCTGTTTGAGCTGGGACTCCATCTCAGACTGGGACTTATACCATCCACTCTCTGGGGCCTCCAGCTGACCAGCTGCAGATCAGGGGACTTCTCAGCCTCTATAATCAAGTGAGCCAATTCCTTATAATAAAGACCTCTCTCTCTCTCTCTGTCTCTCTCTATATGTATATATATATTGATGTGTATATATGTATATGTACACAGATGTGTATATATATATGTCTAGATATATATTTGTATATATATGTATATTTATAGATGTATATATGTATATTGATGTATCTATATATGTATATAGATGTGTGTATATTTGTATATAGATGTGTGTATATTTGTATATAGATGTGTATATATTTGTATATAGATGTGTATATATGTATATAGATGTGTATATATGTATATAGATATGTATGTATATGTATATAGATGCGTATATATGTACATGTACATAGATGTGTATACACACACACATGCACACACACGCACACTGTTTCCCTGGAGAACCCTAACTGACAAAGTCTCCTTACTGATTGGCTCTGAATTCCGATCACCGGCAGTGTACTCTAGAAGACAAATCGCACACGTCCAGTGATTGGGTCCTAATCAGCCCAACCTTCAAATAGGAGAGAAGTTCAGCCTTCCCTGTGTGGGCAGCAATCAACGTCTGCCCTGCAGGAGCCGGAGAGGGGCAGCCCCTAGGATGTGAGGGTACTCTGGGTGCCTCCCCTCCATCACGCATGGACCTGGCTGGAGCTTGGGGGCCAACAGAAACGTTCTTGCTACCTGCAGGCTCTGCCCAGCCCACAGGTGTTCAAAGCAACCTGACTGGTGCATCTGCTCAGAACCTCTCTACTAAACAGGTGTTGGGAGAAGAAGAGCAGTAACTGAGTTAATGTAGTGGAGTTAATAATGGAAAGTGTTTTTATCAGAGTTGATGCTATACGATCAAAACTTCCCATAGAGATGGAGTAGGACAGAAAGACACAGAGAATGTTCCACCTCATATCCAGACCAATTAAAATATATTTATTACACATTGGATTTTTAATGTGCTCGTATGGGTCCATTATAGAAAAACTTCAAAAGATGGCATCTTGGAAAACAACTCTTCTATTTTGGAGACTGCTGTCCTCTGGCCATGTCACTGGGAAATACAAAACCGCAAAGAGGAAGGGGAAGGCAGTACAGGACATCTCCACAACTGGGGCCCCTATTAACTCATTCATTAACAGGCCACTTGATTTTGATTTTTAATTACACGTAATCTACACTTTTATATTGTCATAATGGATGTTTTACTTTGGTGATTTATAACGTGTAACACTTTCTGTTCTGTTCAGAAGCGCAAGTGTAAGCATTTTCCAACTTCTTTGTTCTTTGATAAAAGGAAATTGATCTTTATCTGGTTACCATTCTGCCTTTTAAACACTGCAAATTCTGTTTCCGAGGAGGGCTGGTGGTGTGATGTTTCCATGGCTTCTTTCATTTTCACCCTTATTCTGGGAAGTTTCTGGAATGCCTCTGTCCGTGGCCCTGTCTTGCTTCTCTCTGTGTCTCCAAAGACTATTGATCACAAACTTCGGAAGTTTGTGACGCAAAAGAAGCAGAAGTTTGGAAAAACATAATCTTTCTCAAGCTTTAAAACTTCTAAAAACAGTATCCATTTGTTTCCACCCAGGTTCAGCAAGACTTCTTTCTGCCAGCTTCAGTCCTAATTTACCAAGAATATTCTGTGGCGTTTCCACTCGAACCACAGGCAAGCTGATGGGGGTAGGGGCCCCCAGGGGCAGCAGAGCTCCTGGTTGGGAGGCACTGCCCCTTTCCTTCCAGACCCACACTCCCCGGCAGGGCCGGCCTCACCTGTTGTGAGCCATCCTGAACCTGGGAAACCTGGCCCAGGAGCCTGTATCCACATCACATGAAAGGGAAGTATCACAGCACCCGCCTGGCCAGGTCTCCACACTCCTGTAGGCAGTGAGACCGTGGGTGCCCTGGTGGACTGTCTCCCATGTCCTGACGGTCTGTGGGTCCCTCCCAACCACCACAACACTAGGGGACCCGGCTCCAACCTGGGGAGGAAAGTGGAAATTACCATGATCTGAGAAAGCTGAGCTGCCTCTCCTTGAGCCCCATCACTGGGAAGAGCTTACTGAGAAGGGGACATTGGTGCCAAACTCTGAAGGTGAGGGTGCAAGCTGGTGACCTATCTTACAGAGAAGTGCAAAGGCCCTGAGGCAGGAACTAAGGGACTCCTCATGAAGCTCCTGCGGAAAGGTCTTCCATCCATAGCCAGAAATCTAGCACCTGCAGCCTGGCTGCCACACTGTGGCTTCTGACCAGCTCACGTGTGCAGGGTACCTTTCCCAAAGAACCACAGGTTCCCTAGGGAAGGGTCCATGTTCCCCACTGCACTTGTCCCCTCTGTGCTACCCGTCACAGGGCAGGCATTGCAGGAGTAGGGTCACTCACTTATTTGTTCTGTCATTCAACCTCTCAAATAAATGTACCATGCCCCCGTAAGCTGCAGTTTACTGCAAGGTGCTCTTGTAGGCCCCGGGGTTCTACAGCAATTAAATAGATGGATAATATTACACCTTCACATTCTACTTGGTGGAAGACAGACAACACAGAAGGAAATGAACAACTGAACTGAACAAGATAATTTCAGAAGGTGTTAAGTCTATGGAGAAAATAAAGCAGGGGCATGAGGGATATTTCAGGCAGGGTAGTCACGCAATCTCTCTGAAGAGATCACATGAGGCTAAGCCCCCAGTGACCACCTGGAGGAAGAACATTCCAGGTGGAGGGGGCAGTAGGTGCAGAGGTCCTGCGGCAGAAGCAAGCACTCTGCATTGGAGGAGCAGGAAGAAGGCAATGGGGTCGCAGGGTGGTGATAAGGGTGAAGATGGGCAAGGTGGGTCGGGTCCCATGGACCCTGGAGAGTGAGCAAGCTTGGCACGTAATTTTAGGAGACCCCTCTTTGCCCTGGGGTGACCCCATGAGAGAAGTGCTCCAGGACAGGGAGGGACAGTGGTGATGCCCAACTGCACCCAGGCTGAGAATAAAGACAGCAGCCCATCCCACTGCCACCTGTCCTCAGGGCTCCTCTGGGTGTCAGGGGGATTTGCAGGCACAGGTGAGGGTCCAGGTGAGGGCACCTTGTCTTTAACCACATGCTGCACATGAGGCCCGTACACACTAAATATCCTTCACAACCCTAAGCTTTATTGATTCCTTGGGAAACAGACCACAATTATTTTTGAAAATAGATGGCATATTTGTCTATCCTCTGAAGCAGCTCACACTCCAATAGATAAAGTGTCAGGAGAAAAATCAAAGAAAATGGAGGTGTCCATATGTCAGAGAGATTTTTTTTGTATTGGCAATGTGCAAACAACTAGCAGAAAAGCTCACAAGAACCATGACCGAGAGACAAGACAGAGAGACCAAGAGAAGCCCTCACCTTGAGGGGCTCGGACAACGCCGTAACAGGGGAAATGACCACAGTGGTCCAGTGGCTTGGTTAAGAGCGTCTCGAGTTTTCTTTTGAGGAGACCCAGTGGAGAGCCACCCACCCTCCTCTCCATCTATCCAGTCCCAGGTGTAGGCACGTAACCCCAGCTGGGCTAGAAGCCAGCCTGCCTTCAAAGACCTCCTACGTGCCCTTGTATATTTAGAGTTTGAGCTGGGTTCTCATCATTTGCACCTGAAAGACCCCTGGTCCATGTGAGGATGTGGGAGGTGCTACTCCAGGGCAGCAGAAGGATGCCATCAGCAAAATGTCACAGGGCCTCGGACAAAGCATCATCATCCCAGGCCTGGACCATGGGAGATCCATGTCCACATGTCCATGTGTCATTCAGGGGGGTGAGTATGGAGTAAAGAACTGGGTCGTTAGGGTCGGTTCAGACCCACACAATGGTGCACGGATAGGCCCACAGAGGGTGGACCGAGGACAGGGGCATGGCAGCCCTGGGCCTCCTCCTTCGAGCTGTGCACCTGGATCCCTCACCTGTGTGTATCCTCAGGTGGACCTTTAGGTGATGGGATGTCCGGAAGGTTTTCCCACAGTACGGGCAGTCCTTCATGGCCGAGCCCAGGCTCCTGTCTCGAAGCAGTGCGGGCTGCTGGACGCCGGCAGATCTCCCAGCCTCCTCTCCAATGTCTGCAATGGAGGAGAAATATTCTCACATCACTTCAGCACATGTCAGAAGTTGTTCGCACCAAAACTGCCAACACCACACAAGGCTAAACGTGTCAATAGTACACCTGTCTATTTCATTCTTTCAATCTGACAGAATGCTGACAATTCACGTATTTTCTTGTTATTCTCTTAAATTATTTCATCTTTCCTATCATCATTTTAAGCAGCATATGGTACCTTTATATTGAACTGAATTAAACAAGAAAAGAAACAGCTGTGTCAGCAGCTGGTTTGATTTCTTCTTTTGCTTAGCTCCTATTAAACATTTTTTTTCAAAAGTTTAAAAATGCTGGTGGTTGTTGAGTCTGATTAATTTATAATATGGACTAGCTGGAGAGTTTGCTATAGGATCGAAATCACATTTGCATTATATCAGGCAACAAATGAAAAAAAATGTGTCTCGGCTGAGTCCCCAAGACATGCAGACGTACAGCTATTTTGGGACAGGAAAGAAAATTATCCCAAACTGATCATTTCTTCCTTGTAGAGTCTTGCCTCCATCGCTGGCTGGTGTAATCTCATGAAAGGGAGAAGAAAAAGTATGGAAATGCGGTTCCACAATTAGCCCATGATAAACATATAGTGACATATTCAAAGTCATGTGCAGAAACTCAGCTGCAAAACTCCCATAAACTTAGAGCACTGCAGTTAAATCTTTGTGCAGTGACCTGAGAACTTCCTCTGTAAAGTATCAATACAAATTTTCCTTCCTGCTGTTATTTGTTATGTAACCCAAACCATTAGAAAATGGAATAAAATTTACATACGGCTGCCTTCTGCACAGAAATGATGGGACATAATAGTAAATAAAACTGTGAAAATATCTAGTGGTTGGAGGATATGTTATTGCAACACCCGAGGCCTGACATCATGTTGTCAAAGAGGCGACATCAGGGGAGCAGGGCAGGAGCTGGGACTCTGCATCTCGAGAAGGGGAGGCAGGCAAGCCTTCTCCTCTGGCCTCCCCGCAGGGCTGGAGGCTGCCGCCTGGCACATAACCCAAGCTCCCGAGGCTGGCAGGGTCCTGGCCGCAGCTTCCGGCCCACCCTCTAGGTCTCCTGGTAGATTTCACCATGAGAACAAGGGGACCTTCTGGGATAATAAGCAGACCTGTGAGTTCTGCAGAGAGCAAAAAAAAAACAAGATTTGTACCTTCCAAGCAATGGAAAATGCAAATTGCTTTTATTCTTCAACATCCGTTCCTGGTGTTCTCTGCTCACAGCCAAAAGGGACAGACTTACAGGCCATGAACAAGATGAAGGCAGTCGCACTTAATTCTTATTTGGATGTTTGCTCGGTGCAACCGTGGAAACCCTTTGGCTTCGAGCATCCTCTCTGAATTTGGACTGTGCACGATGGCATCATCACCCTAGAAATTTTCCTTGAAGGCTCACTTTTAATCCTATTCTCCACAACTCTTCTAACCATCCTTGGAAAAGCTGTTCAAAAGGTCTAACTGCCCAGCTTTTTTTTTTTCCTCGTAATTTTACACAGGGAGGGGGACACAGTTCATCCACATCTAGAACTCACTCGACCTGGCACTAGCTTTGTGGTTGTCCACATGACTGTGGAGAGACTACCAAAGATGGCTATTGGGCTGCTGATAAGGGATAACAGGCACAAGAGAGTGTTGCCAGGTCACGGCAAACAAATGTCCCACATGCAGTCCTAGCAGGAAGTCCCTGTCCGCAGGTCAAGTCCACCAGGGCTGCCACCACCTCTGTCTTAAAGAGCCAGTCTGTTGAGAGCCCAGGAGAACAATGGCCAGATGCCAGATGCCAATTCCAAGTCAACCGCATCCTAGTTATAAACAGCTGAGAGGCCATCTCTTACCCATCTCCCTCCACCACCCCCAAGCCACACCAACCCCAAACCTGTTGCATTTGCCCTCCCAGCATTACTCATTCCTTTTGTGGTATCATGAGGTCAGCTTAAAATAACAACGAGCCTGATTAAAATTCTGCCAAGTGCTCCCTGCAACAGGGTTAAGACACCCTATTTAAGGTAGGAGGCCATGAGCTGTCCATTTGAATGATGAGCAGAACTAAGTGTTGACTTCAGGACAGGAGTAGGCAGGTGTGGGTTTTTGATGTTGCATCCCTGCCTGTCCTCGTGTCCCACGGTCTGCAGCTGAGCACCTTCCCCAGATCCTCCTCCGTCGGAGCCCCTGGGGAGCAGTCCAAGGCAGGGCTGTCCAACAGAAGAGAATAGAGAGTTTGGGGAACATATTTCCACTGCAGCTTTTGGTGAGCCCCGGCCCAGGGCACAATATAGATAAATAGACAGATAAGGCCGCTGCCCTGTGCTCCCGCCGGCTTTACAGAAGGTGAGGATGAGCTGTATCTCACTATATGTCACTCTAAGCAATGGCCTGTATCTGTCTTCCTTTTATCTTTCTATCTTGGATATGTGTGGCCCAATAAAAAGAATGAATTTGTAAGATAAACAGCTTTCTTTGCAGATTTAAGAGTCTAATTTTCACTTTACACAGAATGTTTTTTCTGTTTTTGTTTTGTTTTGTTTTGTTTTGTTTTTTTGGAGGGCCAGAAGGCCTGTGGCGTTTACTCTTAGACTAATCCAACTAGAAAAACAAACTTGAGCAACGATGAAGGGGAATTGTGGGTGGTCCCAGGAAGTGCCCGGAGAGGCTGAAAGCCAAGTACAGTCAGTCAGTGATGGCAGAGGAAGGCCCGCTGAGCCGCACACTCACAGGGCCTGTGTGTGGGTCCCTGCCTACACCTGGACGGGTATCGAGGAACAAGGTGCGCTAAACTGAGCCCAGCCCCGCTGAGAGCTCAAGGGGCTCAGTCAGAGGGGAAGACGAGGCTGCTCTCCGATTCCTTCTCTACCCGCCCAGAGCGTAAAAGCACTAGCAGCTGTCCTTCTGCAAGGCTCCCCAGATGGAGTCCCGAGGCTCTGCCTGTGGCCACACACAGCTGGCCGGGGAAGAACCACGGGTCCTGCTTACGGACAGACCAGCCCTTCCCCAGCCCTTCCAGGAAACACACGACAGAAAGGAAGAAGCATCATAAAAATGACACCTGTGGTCCTTTGTCAGGCCGATTGTGGATTGGTATGAGCTTTTAAAGAAATTTTCCTTTTCCTAAAATCTGCAGTATCTCTTCCCTCTGATCAGACACTTTCTCTAAATGTGTGGAGGACGCTGAAGGTGGGCGTGTGAACAGAGGTCGGCCTCAGCCCCACTGGCTGTTCCTCCTGCTTCTCTGTGAAAGGAGCGCTGCCAGCTCCTAGAGGCTGGGGTGTCCCTGAGAGTTGGGGCATCTGGCTACAGGCAACACAGCCTCAGCCTGGGTGAGCTCTGGCTCTCATAGGATGCGGAAAGGGATGAGAAGTAACTCCTGGGACCCCTGTTTCTTTTCTTGACCCCACTAAATAATATGGGATCTATTCTTCAGGAATGGATGTCTTATATATGGTGGCAGCAAATAATATTCCAGGGGAACATAGACGATACATGCAACCCTTCCCAAGTTTCAGCCTAGAACAGGTGAATTGTAGTAGGTTTCAAAAACTCTGCAAGCTTTCTCCTGTTCCTACAAGCTGAGAGTGGTTAGATAAAAAAGAGGACATGGATCCAATCATTTCAAGTTTTGTTTCAAGAATTTAGGAGGTTTCTCAAAAAACTAAAAATAGAACTACTGTATGACCCAGCAATTGCATTCCTGGGTATATATCCAAAAGAAACAAAAACACTAATTGGAAAAGATACATGCACCCCAATGTTCATAGCAACATTGTTTATAATTGCCAAGATATGGAAGCAACCTAAGCGTCCATCAACAGATGCATGGATAAAGAAGATGTGACACACACACACATATATATATAATGGAATACTACTCAGCCATAAAAAAGAATGAAATTTTGCCATTTGCAACAACATGGATGGACCTGGAGGGTATTATGCTAAGTGAAATAAGTCAGACAGAGAAAGACAAATACTGTATGTTATCACTTACATGAGGAATCTAAAAAATACAACAAACTACTGAATATAAAAGAAAAAGAAACAGACTCACAGTTATAAAGAACAAATCAGTGGTTACCAGTGGGGAGGGGAAGAGGGAAGGGCAATATAGGGGTAGGGAACTAAGAGGTGTAAACTATTAGGTATAAAATAAGCTACAAGGATATATTGTACAACACGGGGAATATAGCCAATGTTTTATAATCGCTATAAATGGAGCATAACATTTAAAAATTGTGAATCACTATACTGTACACCTTATATATAATACATATAACTTACATAATATTGTACTTCAACTATACTTCAATTAAAAAAAGACATATTATTTGGGGGTGGGGGACCTCAGACAATTGACCTTCCTAATTTTGTCATCTCAAGGTCAGAAACCAGGCCTTCTACATTTCCATTTGCTGCTTCTAAGCCTCTGAGTGTATAGCAAGGTTGGTCTAGGCCAAGGGGACATTAAGGTTCATTACCTTCCCTGAGAATTCACAGAGGGAGGGTAGGAGGGAGGTTCCATAGCTGTGGGCTGAAGGAGGGGCGGGGGGACTAAAAATGGTCAAGGAGGGCTTCCCTGGTGGTGCAGTGGTTGAGAGTCCGCCTGCCGATGCAGGGGACACGGGTTCGTGCCCCGGTCCTGGAAAATCCCACATGCCGCGGAGCGGCTGGGCCTGTGAGCCATGGCCGCTGAGCCTGCGCGTCCGGAGCCTGTGCTCCGCAACGGGAGAGGGCACAACAGTGAGAGGCCCGCATATCACCAAAAAAAAAAAAAAAAAAAAAAAAGGTCATGGGTCATCATATTGGAATCCTCATCAGCAACCGCCACAAACTGGCAGCCCTGGATAGACAAAGAATCAGATGCTTAGAAAGAGAGACAAATAACTTCTCAAAAGTTAAAGCCTAGACACACACACAGTACCATCAGCAGCTGTCTGAATCCAGCCCCGAGACTGGCTACCTTGTACACAAATATGATTTGAATCTGTGGGTGCCTCATTGTATACTTAACCTCACTCACATATTGGTTTGGAATTTAAATACTTGGTTTATGAAATAATTTTGTATTTTAAGGGTAGATTTCCCCCCAGTTTATCTTTAAACACTGAGCTTCCTCGGTACCTCTTTAAAATAGTCTTGTTTGCAAAGAAGGCTGCCTCAGGAGTCAGGAGGCAGAATCTTTTGCTTCTGGGTCCCCGGGGCCTGGCTGTCCTCAGGCAAATCCTTTCACCCCACCCCAGCTGGACTTACTGGCCCTTCCCCTCGGCTCCCTGTAATTCTGCGATGCTGGAAGAGCCCCAAGCCCACTGCAGGCTGTCTTCACCCGCTTTGTGGCCTTTCCTTCACCCACCCTAGCCCAATCTAAGCCAAATAAGCAACAGGGCTGGCTCTTAGAGATATGGGAGGAAACGACCATGAAAGGGATAGTACGTGCTCCTATGTATTCCACGAGAGCCTACTTTTCCCAACTGCCTTTGCGCTAAGTTGGGACCACTGACTAGTCCAGCCAATGGCTGGAAGCGATTCAGAGGAGAGACAGTGTGCCCCTTACTGTCTCCCTGTCCTCCCTGGCCACCCTACCCTTGCAACACAAAGGTTGAGGGGGCAGGATCGCAAAACAGACGATGCCTCGATGGCTGCGTCACCAGATGGAGGGGGGCTGACTCGAGCCAGACTGCGCATGAATGAGAAAAAAATCTTGGTTCTGTTAAGTCATGGAGATCGGAGAGCTGTCACAGTGGGAGGACTCAGGAGCTAAGAAGTGTGAACCTTCTACTGGTGAGGTCTTCCGGGTTTATACCCAATCCTCTAGGTAGTCTTATTAATTCACAAAATGAGACAGAGAACAAGGTTCAGAGAGACCAAAAGAGGCAGAGTGGGACCAAAGAGAAAAAGCAAAGAGAGGTTTCTTTTTAAATTGTGCACATACTCTCAGTGCTCACCTCATCCTGCCGAGCAGCTTTACCCTTCACGTGCCCAAAAGTACATTTTGGAAAGATTTTTATTAAAAGAAAATTGCAATGATGACGTTGATGATGATGATAAGCCCGTGCAGGGAATGGAGAGTATCCCAGCAACCTCAGATGGGTAAGGGAGCTGTCTGCATACCTGGGCATTTACTACTTTATGACATAAAAGGCCACGGTATTTTAATTTCTATGGAACTCCTACTATAACAGTAAACACGTTTTCCCAGATGAGTCGTGCAGTTCATTCTAAAAGTCTGTCTTGTGCAAAGAGCATCTCAAAAGCACAGATCTCCCTTCATTAATGAAGGAAAAAACAATTTGTGGAGTCTAAAGTGTGACCATGACACCAAAAAATCACATCTTTATTAATATCTTTGCCCACATATACCAGTGTTTTAAGATCTTTTCAGGGGAGGAAAAGTAATACCTTGGAGGAAAAATCCAGAGGAATGTAGAGTTCCTCTTAAAAGCTTAACACTTTCCCTTATTTTAAAAACTGTAAAATAAAGACTCAAAACAATGATTACTGTGGTGGAGGTTCCTGATGAAGAGTTCCCTTTATTTTTAAAAGTGATTTTAAATTAATGGTATGCATAAAAATGATAACATTACTGTAAACAATTGTACTTAACTCTTGGAACACATCAGTCATGCCTTGGGTCCGTATTAATTTGGTGTCTCTGTTGTTTCATCAAAGTTCTCTGGTTTATGATGGCCATATATAGTAATGTTAAACAGTTAAGCATTAATATGGATTGGCAAAAGTATTTGTTTAAATAGAGAGCTATTTTAGAAAAGGATGACCACTTGTGAAAAGGCAACAGCCAGCTTCCCTGTGGGTTCTTAGGACCGGGGACCAGGCTGGGCTCACTGGCAAGGCCCGAGCTCGTGACAGATCTCAGGGAGCAGAGGTGAATGTCCTCCATCATCGCCTTCCTCACCTCTCACCCAAACTCAAAACTATGTAGAGCTCCATTTGCTGTTAGCAAGATAGGATTTCTGGAATTGGGGAAATAGGTCACTAAAGGGCTAAAATTTGGAGAAAAAAATATAAGATACTGGGATCTCAAATAGCTTCTCTAAAGCAACATTTTGATGAGTTAAGTGAAAATGAATCAGAAACATATGGATTAAATTTCCCTTAAAATACACAAGGGCTTCAAAATCAAGCACTGCGGGCCAAATGTGTTTCTGGTTTTACCAAACCCAGAGAGCCCTTTCTTAACTGTCAGGGGAGTGTTCCGAACCACCGTCCCCCCAACCCCATCCGCTGGTGACTGGGCCACCCATGGGGTCTCTTCCCTTTGGCATTGTGTGATGCTGCCCTTGACAACATCCTCTGTAATCCTTGGGTTGCCAGCTCTCCCAAGGCCCTCAGGGCCAGCTGTGGGTAGGCACTTATAGTCCACAGCCTGGGAACTGTGACCATGGACGCAGCAGGCAGGATTTGGGACTCACAGAATCAACCTTTGACAAGACATCTGGTGTGATGGGTCTCTTTGGGTTCTGCACACCCCTCTCTTCCCTCTGGCCTGGTGGGCAGGGATCCATCCCAGAAACTGTTCAGGTGAACCAGGGCAGAGCAGCAGCACCTATGAACTGGCCTGGGTGACAAGAAGCAGGCAGGAGGATAAGTCTGGAGAGGGACGGCCCAGGGGGCTGCCATCTCCTGGGAAAAGCCCGGTTATGTTCAAGGGAGGGCAGGCCACTGGCTCCATTGCTCTTTAGAATAACCCCCAGCACCTATGGTCTCCAACCCCCATCTAAGTGGCCCTCGCTGCTGCTCTGACCTCATCCCAACTCCTGACTCTACTCCAGCCCTCCATCTTTCTGTTTTCCTCAAGCCTTCCTGGCTGGTACCCAACTTAGGGCTTTGTTCCTGATGCCTCATCCACCTGGAATTCTCTTCCCCCAGAATTCACACGGAGACTCTCACTCAGGCTTTAGTCCACAGGCCCTTTCTGGGAGAGGCGTCTCTGACCATACTGTCTGAAGGAATTCTCCCTGACTCCAGGTTCCAGGGGCGCTCTTTCTCTGGTTGGTCCTTCAAGCAACCCGTCTATCACCTACTGCAAATGCTAACTGACCTATGTATTTGTCTGCTTACCACCTGTCTCCCCCCAGACACAAGCTCCACGCAAACAGGGACTATTAATTACTGTTTGCTGTTATACCCCCAGCACGTGGTAGGCACTCAGCTCATAGCAGGTGCTCCATACCGTACATACTTTAAAAAACTGTACATACTTTTTTCAAAATAAATAAAAGAATCAGAGGAGGCAAGCAAACTGAAATTCAGAGGCTCAGATCAGCTCCTGACTACAAGAGGGAAGCTGTTTTGAGTAGCCTGGGAGGAACTAGCCCCGGGTACCAGCAAAATACCAGAAATGCCCCAAAGTGCTCAGCACAGACCATCAGGGGCTGGAGTGTGATAACAGCAGGGGGGAAGGAGGTCAGGGGTGCCTGGGGAGGCTTCCTGAAGGAGGTGGTCTCGGGGTATCTCCCGGGTCTCTCTCCATCCGGGTGGAAGGAACCACACACGCACTCTAATCAGCAAGGTCACAAGTGAGCTTTTGAGAAGATGGGGGCGTGTCGTTGAGGAAACCTTCCACTATTTCATCTGCCCACTCCCTGGCTTAAAAGGAAGATGTCATTGCGTTGGAAGAAATAGCCTCCCATATGCATAAAGAAACATTAATCAATAGAAAAGTATAACAAGACAGATACTTTAAAAGTAACCCATGCCCCAATTACTACTGTAATTATTGCAAAATATTTGTTTTGCTTTCCCTTCTTCGTAATTTAAATTACATGTTCCTTTCTTTAAAAAAAAAGAAACAAAACTATAGACTACAGAAGCCTCTACTTTCAGTAAAGCATAAATTCCCAAAAGATTTCTACATAATTTATTTTCTTAAAAGAACTATAGCTTTTAAGATCCTCTTAAGGTAATTTACAGCCCCCTCATTTATGGGTGGGGAGGGGGCTTGGGGGAAGATTGGAGGAGATCTCTTTGACTGTCGGGTATGTTTCAGGAATTCTTACTTAAATGACACTGAGAACAAGCTGGACCAATCATTTTAAAATGCACTTAGTCGGTCGCCATAACTTGTGGGGCTGAGTTTTCTTTTGGGAATGGTGCACACTGAAAGGAGAAGGGATGATTTGGAGATAACGCTTCCCCCTGGAGACATGTTTTGCCATATTCTTTTTTAAACAAAGAAGACATCTTAAGCACCTTGCAATATCTTTCATTTAATCGTTGGCAGAAGGCAAGTCCCTGATGAACACCGGCCTGTGTCTTTCTCTTTAACCAGCTGAGTGATCCAAGCTTTTAATATAGCCGTTCCAATTATTGTAAAAGTCATCTAGTACCTTATAACCACAAATATTGACAGTTTATTGCACAACACATTCCTGACATTTGAAGGTCACACCATACATAATACATACTCTTTTATAAAAGTGTCTGGAACAAAAAGATACATGATAAGCAATTACCTCTCCCGGCTTGTATGTATGTACAGTTCGGGGCCGACTAGAGGTTGCATGGGAGGTGCAGGCACCATTTTAAATAATCTATTAAGGCAGCATGGAGGCATTCATGATGGATAATTATGAAATGGCTCGTGGACACACTGCAGTCAGATTGGCTGGCCGGGCCGTGGGGTCTGGGCAATTCTCCTTGTCCGAGTTCGGGTCACAATGCCACTCCGCCATGGAGAGCCCTGCCTCACTTCACAATCGGATTTTCCCCCAAAGCCACTAAGCATAACAGAGTCACAACATGGTCTTGTTTTTCAGATTGGTCTGTATGTGGCTGAAAGGAATTTAAAAAATCCACCAGGCCTGGTTCAGATGCGCCCCACCCCCAGCCTGCTGAGGTGCCCCAGAGGGGCACTGACCACAGCTCTCATCACACACACAGCCACACAGCCGTCCCAGGGCTGTAGCATCCACGGAGACCTGCAGCACAGGAGTATGTGGCTGTCAGGCACAGGTGCAAACCAGAATGGGAAGAGTGGACCAAAAAACTCTCCTGATACTGAGGCCATGCGACATCTCCCAAGAACACTCTGAGAAGGGAGGCACCGCTCACTGCCCCTTATTCCATTCCCACTTGTCCTTCCAGCTTACGTCTGACAGAAAGGTTCCAATCACAGATTAAGTGGAACAGATTTGCGATCAAAGGCTTCAGGTTAAAACCAAGTTCCAACAATTCTTAGGAGTGTAATCCTGGGCAAATTACATAACCTCTCTGAGGTTCATTCAGCTTCCTTATCTGCAAAACGGGGATAGTCATAACAATTCATTTAGCACGGTGCCTGGTGCAGGATATGCTCCAATTAATAGTAGCTTTTAACATGAATATTGCCAAAGGGACCCCTGCAAGCAAGGATGGCTTGGGGAGGGAGGGCAGAGGCTTGTGGCTTTAGTGCTCTCCCCACTCCACGAGCCCCAAGCGATGGGGCCTGACACCTGCACAAGGTCTAGAATGAGAAGGCATGCTCCCTTCCTGAAAAGTCCGCGTTGGAGCAGTTTCTCCAAAGCTCTGAAAACCCAGGCAATTCTCCCAAGTTAACAGTGAAAAACAATTCAGGCTGCAATTGAGCTTCATGTAGATGACAATCTTTAATCACAGATGAAGCGGCAGGTCATTAGAATCTACACCAAAAAAACCCTCTCAAACGATACTAATGGCTGCAGTTTGGAAAAAATTATATATATATATATATATATATATGTATAACCACAAATATATATATATATTAGAACTGTATTAAAATAAATAATCAGCAAACTCTCAAGATAATCAAAAGCCCTTCCAAGAGTAATTCTATTTTGATTTCCAGAGTGAACACCCTAAAATTTAAGACATGGGACCAAAATGATTTCTATAAAGATGACGTGTTTATTAGCATTAAATCCCAGGAAAGAGGGCTTCCTTATAAAGAACACATTTTTGCATCTGAAAGCATGCATATTAGGATGTGTGTGTTTCTTTAAGAAGCTATTCTGTTGTAGAGGGTAGCGGGTAAGACAGGGCACCACGTGAGCTGGAGGTTGCTATGGTAAATATGCATTTTTTATTGAAGAGTAAACAGTGGCAGAAAACAAGTGTCAGTTGCCAGCTCTGAAGTTACTGCCATTTTTGAGCCGCACTGACTTATCCAGCCCTTTTAATTTGAGAACCTTTATCAGATGGATACTATCAATGGATCAAGACTTAAATGTTTTTGAATAAATGCTGAAACTTTCAATACCTTGTAGTAATAAATATTCTAGTTGACATATAAAAATTAGCAAAAAAAAAAAAAATTCTACCCAGCTCTGCTCATCACAGCACAAAGATTTTTCTGGAGCTCTTTTGCCTGTTGGTAGATCTCCAAAGGACAAAACCTTCGGACTTGGCTCAGGCCACAAAGCAGAGAAAGGAGCCAAGGAGACAGCAGAGGTTACCCCACTGACCATTGTCTTGGTACCTGTTGGCAAAACAAAGCTAGAGCCGATGCCCTGGGGAATGGCCCTCCCCATCCAGCAGTCCAGTGTCTGTGTCCTGGCAAGGCTGACGCCACCCCAGGCTGCTGGTAGGGCAGTGGACTTTAGCCAATACAACTGTGACACGTTCAGCGAAGATTTTGCTGTTTCCCCCCCACCGGTAGAGATTGGTTTGACGGCAACTTTGCTTTCTTTTTTCTTTTCTTTTTTTTTTTTTTTAACATCTTTATGGGAGTATAATTGCTTTACAATAGTGTGTTAGTTTCTGCTGTATAACAAAGTGAACCAGCCATACATATACATATATCCCCATATCTCCTCCCTCTTGCGTCTCCCGCCCACCCTCCCTATCCCACCCCTCTAGGTGGTCACAAAGCACCTAGATGATCTCCCTGTGTTACGTGGCTGCTTCCCACTAGCTCTCTATTTTACATTTGGTAGTGTATATATGTCCATGCCACTCTCTCACTTTGTCCCAGCTTACCCTTCCCCCTCCCTGTGTCCTCAAGTCCCATAAAAAGAAACAAAATTGAGTTATTTGTAGTGAGGTGGATGGACCTAGAGACTGTCATACAGCGTGAAGTAAGTCAAAAAGAGAAAAACAAATTTTGCTTTCTGATAACCACAGGAGTGACCTTTCTCAACTACAGATGAGGCTGTGTTATAAACCTCAGATAACTCCCGGTCATGTTCACATCCTGAGTGGGCCCTCAACTAGCTCCTCGGGCCAGGTGAAGAGTCTGGATTTTGTTCTTCTCCTTCTAGCCAGCAACTGGCAGAGGACCAGCCTGCGAGTCCTCCTCCACATGTGGCACCTAGTAGGCATCCAACCATCACTCAACCAACACATGCATGAATGAATGATGCGTGAATGAATGAACTGACCCCTGGGGACTAGCCTCCTGGGTAGCAGCTTCTAACAGGAAGGTCAAGTCTGCTCATTCTTCCTTTTTTTTTTTTGCGGTACGCGGGCCTCTCACCGCCGCGGCCTCTCTCGTTGCGGAGCGCAGGCTCCGGACGTGCAGGCTCAGCGGCCATGGCCCACGGGCCCAGCCGCTCCGCGGCATGTGGGATCCTCCTGGACCAGGGCACGAACCCGTGTCCCCTGCATCAGCAGGCAGACTCTCAACCACTGCGCCACCAGGGAAGCCCCTGCTCATTCTTCCTTTGATCACAGATAAAAGTATCTAAAAGGTAACTTTCCAGGTGCTAGAAATCCCATAGACTAGTCCAAAGGAATCTTGACCAGGGACAAGCAAAATGAGTGTGTTCTCCAAGGAGCCCCCAGGGAAGGAGGGAGCACGAATAAACTGCCCTGTTTGTGGAGGGACGGGTGGTGGGAGCAGAGCAAATTGTCCCCACGGCCCCCAGCCATGCGCAAAGACTGCTGAGCAGAAGGGGTCACCTCAAAACACCAAGATGTGTTTGATGCCAAGATCTGAGTTAAAATTTAAACTCTGTGATCCTGAGCAAACCACTAAAGCTTCATGAACTTTAGCACCATTATTTGTATAACTGGATAATAATTGGATAATAGTACAGAGGAATCTGAGTGTTTCCTAAGATAGGCTGTTTGCAAGGCCTTAATATACCTTAAATCCTGCACTGGTATCACAGCAGAGTGGGAAAGTCACTGGCTTCGAGATGGCCAGCTTTGGGTTCCAACCTGGCCCTGCGACTTCAGAACTATGTCTTTGTAAATGCTTCTCCTAACCTTGTCCAGACTCCAAACACTGTCAGTAAAGTGGAAATAACGGTGCTACTTTGCAATCCCTTGTGAAAACCAAATGAGATAATATGAGGAAAGGGCATCTGATAGATTTCCAACTGACAGTTCCCCTGACCTACCCAGGTCTGTAATACTCACCACACAGATGACCAGGATAAACCAGAGGTGATGACTCATATAATGGCATCATCATAGGAGCCCTGCCTACGGTCAGCCCCCTCCCCCAGTACATTCCAAGTAGGAGTCACATTGCCATGCTGGGAAGATCAATTCCAGTGTGCAAAGTGACACCAGCCTCTGTGGTGGGAAACCCACGAACAAGGCTCCACTCACACCCACGTGTTCTAACCCCGACGTTACAGTTTATTTGGCACCTGCCCCCAAGGCACCTCCTAGACAAGACACACTTACTCCAAACATCTCTTTGAGGTGAGTAACTAGGGGGCAACGAGGAAGACCTGGGGGAAGGTGTTAGACCAGGATGACAGGGAGAGAGACGAACATTCACCATTTTGGGCAGCTCGGGCCTCTCCATCCTGTGCTCCGTCCACGAGATGGCTGGCGTTAAAGGGCGACAGGCTGGCTGCCTCTAATCATCTCTGCAGAGCACCCCATCTGCCCAGACATACAGTCACTGGGTCCCTCAGTCCTGCACCCCAGAGGCCCTCTGACCAGAAAATGCCCTGACCCAAATACTGAGAAAGAATTTTAGAGCCATCCTTCAGGCACTGGGCAGTGACTGGGAACTGTGATGTGATGTGAGCTGGGAGCTTTCCTCGACAGTGCTTCAGGGGGCCACGCGCTCCCACCCCCGCCTGCTCTGCATCTGTCCAGGGCATTCCTCGAACATCTAAAAGTCCCAAGGAAGCCCTTCTGGCCCTCCAGAAAGAGAGAGATTGGAACTTTCTCCCTGATGGACATCGGAATCTCAGTATATTCTGGTCCCTCTTCCTGAAACACGAACCCCAAACACCACCTCCAACTTGCCTGGTTGATCCCACCATTCTTGAGGGTTCAGCTCCAATGCTGTTTCCTTGGGAGACATTCTTGGACTTCCAGACTGTCAGGTCAGCCCCGATTACCCCAGAACGTAACCTTCATGACACGTATCAGAGGTTGTACTTACCATATGTGTGTGTGATACCTGCTTAATTTCTATCTCTCCCAGTAGCTTGTCTACTCTGTAAAAGCTGGGATGGATGGGGTCTATTTTTCTCAGTCTTATGTCCCTAAAACATCCTGGCACAGAGTAGGTGCTCAGTAAACACTGGTGACTGACTGACTGATGGATACATGAATGAATGAATGAATGAATGGTGCTGGGGAGGCTGGGCGGTCATTCCATGTAGTGTAACCAAAGGAGGCCACCTTCTTCTTTTAAGACCTTCATTCTCCTCCACTGACCTTCCCTGGTAACACTGAGTCCAGGGCTTGTGCTGTGAGGGGAGAGGCTGCAGCCAGCTCTCCTGGGAGGTAAGGGGAGTCTGAGTGTTGCTCTGTAGAACTGACGGCTCTCAAGAGCCCCAGCCCAGATTCTGGGGTGGGGGCAGCAGGTGGGCATGATCTGGACAGACAGAACCTCGGGGTGCGAGGGAGAGGCTGAGTGGGTGCTGGCCGAGGACCGGTGCTGGTGGACAGAGCAGAGCCCAGGCCCCAGGGCAGCACATCAGGATGTTGTTCTGTTTGGTTCTTCTACTGAATGTCTGGTCCTGAGGAAGAGTCTGCCCAGACATATGTTCTTGGGGGCATCTCGCCACACGGGTGCTCTGCGTGCACCGCCAGAATGAGGACTACTCTGGCTTCCCATCTGTGTGAGGCTTATTGCATGCTCCTTTCCCTCAGCCTGCAGCCCCCGAGCCTCTGGCCATTCTCACCGCCCCCCGTCGCTCCACCTCTGCCCCCTCCCCAGCTCACCTCTAGCTGTGCGCCACCCAGTGTTTATTGCTTGTGCCCACTACCCCAGCAAGTCTTCGGTCCGCCTGGTTTACCGTGGCCTCCCCAGCCTCTAGCAGGGTGCCTGGCACTTCATATTTTTAAGTAACTACAACAATTTAACGAGGTGACACCACTTTGCTAGATTAGATCGTGGTGACTTTTTCTAATAAGGAAAATCGCTTTCTCCGTTCCCTTTGGAAGCTCTTCCACACTAATACTCAAAGCAGTGCTGCATTAACAACACATATAGTCTTACAATGCTAATTTCTATCCCATAACCGAGAGAGACAACTAAATGTTGCAAAGTTATTCAAAACTCCTGCCCCTTATCCTCTGACTTCTCCTTAGGGGAAAATTGCACAGGAATACATTTCCTCATCTGTATGTTAAAGCACGGTTATAATCCACCTATCATGATTGCAATTTTGGGAATCAAAACGGAGATCCAAAACAGCAGTGTGATCTACATTTTAGCCACATATTTTATAATAAATTAAGCCAAAGAAAGAGTTCTGCATTAACTCTCACTCTATTCCTTTAATACCCTATAAGAACATTGAAGCCACCCTCCATAAGAGCCCTGGCCTTCCCTGCATGCTGCCCAGGGCTGCCACGTTGTCACTGCCTCACCACCTGGAAGGCACAGTCACAGAGCCAGTTCAGAGCATTGACTAAAGCAGGCTTTGCAACACAGGTTCAAGGCCACAGAGAGGCTGCCAGCCATCCCTGGCCAAGGGCAAGCAGAAGCCTCTGGAAAGGAGCAGGTAGTACGGGCAGCATACTGATGGAAAGTTCCTAGCCCGATGTTTGTGGACACTATGGCTCGGGACTTGGACCAAGGAGGCAGAGGGGACACAAGTTTCCATTACCTTAATGACCTAGCCCATGTCCTTTTCCAGGCCTGGGCCTCTGTTTCCACTTCTGTAGCATGTCGGGATAGCCATCTAATGGAGATCTCAAACGTTCATTACACAGGGTTTTCATTGCTAAATTTGTTTTTAACATTTACAAATTCGGGGCATTTCACACATCATCTCACTTTCCAGCTTCTCCTGAGAAACTGTGCTTTCACAACGCTGGGTCCAGGGTCCCAGGGAGCAGCGGCTGTTGGGTTGGGCAGAGGGGGCTTCTTCCTCCCCAGGCCCCTCCCTCAGCCTCGCCACCTGGCTGCCCCCACCCGGCAGGCATAGCTCTCTCTGAATTTGCCATCTCTGCCGAGATGGTCCCGGACACCCTTTCCACCTCTAAAGACAGCCTCAATAACCTCAGTTGAGCAGATAAGGCAGAAGCCTCCAGACTAATTCTCATAATTATGACGGGTCTATTATTTCAAAGCCAGCGATGATTGTGGGGTCAGGTGCTCAGAGGAAGAGGGAGAGAAACATACTTTAAGTGATAGAAAATATCCTTTGATTCTTTGCTATGATACCAAATTGCATCCAGAAATGCTGAAACATGCACTCACAACCTTAGTCAAATTTCAGAGAGGCCTTGGCGGGAAGGACAGCGATCAGAGAGGAGCGGCCGGAGAGCCACGTGATTGAAAGGCCCCGTCCAGGACTCACTGCTGGTCTGAGCAAAGGGACACGGACACACACACACACACACACACACACACACACACACACACACACTGCTGCTGAGCTGGCCTGGAGAGCTCCCAGTGGCACTCTGACCTCCACACCTGCAGCACCCAGCCTTCTCCTTTCTGCCTCTTCAGGTGTTCCCACCCAGCCCCACTGCCGGGGCCTCCCCAGCACAGCCCCATCCTCTGAACCTTTTCTGGACATCTCTGCACAATGACATGCTGCTCCGGGCTGCTCCCTCATTTTTCTTATGCGTTTTGATTCCAGCCTGCTTGCCAAGAGTACCCCGTGGGTTTGCCTGTCTCGTAGTCTCCTACAAAGCCGAGCAAAGGGCTGGCCCACTGAGTCACTCAATAAACACAGGTCGGTTGACCTTTCCATTGTGAAAGACACCGTTATTATCTCCTCCAGGGCTTTCTTCCTGGGGCTTCTTCAAGGAGAAAGGCAGATCTGACCAAGTGACTGAAAACACCTTGGACTTTCCGGCCTCATTTCTCGCTTGGTTTGTGTCCCCAGTATTTGCTTGGATGTGAATTAATTCATCCAGCCCACAAATATGAATGCTGCCTGCTCTGTGCTGGGCACGGAGTAGGGAGATGGGGCAGCGGTCCATACAGCAGCCCGGGCAGCCCACGGGGCGACTGCCTGGGAGCACAGCAGCGGATGGCAGAGGTGGAAGCCGGGACATCTGCATCATGCAGCGAGGGGCCCGGTTCTCTCCTTAGTCCTCATTTGTCTGCAGGAAATTAGATCACAGCACACACATCGATGGAACCTGCTTTTCCTCTCCACCCTTGCTCCTCTGGCTTGTGCGGGATTCTCCACTGGGTCCCTTTTACTTCTGGGACTTTCTTTAAGCAGCAGAAGGGCAGGAAGCACTTCGGCACCCACTCCCACATCACCCACCATGGATTTGTGGCTATGGGGCTGAGCCCAAGGAAGGCACTCTGTTTATCACTGGAGCCCCTGAGGTGTCCCTCCCGCTCCTGCAGTGAAGCACAGGGCACTCGTTTGTGCCAACAGCAACAGACACGTCCATTGAGGAAGATCAAAGGCAGGGAGTTTTACCCTGAAGGAGCTTAACACGCACGTGGGTGGACAAAATAAATGTATAGAAAATAAGAATAATGATGATGAAATATGAACCAGCTAATGGTAAAATGAATGCTAAAGACTGTGATTACTACCAGGATAGCAGCTAACATTGATCAGGTGGGACATATTATGCTTATTCCCAGTGTACAAAGGAGAAAACCGAGGCTCCCAGAGGTTGAATACCTCAAGTAGCCCCGCCCGGCTACCCGGGGCAAAGCAGACTGCGGTCAAGGTCCCCTGACCCCTGAGCCTCTGTGCGCCACCCGGGGGCTGATGTTCACAGTGAGGGTTCATGACGCTGCGTGTACAAATGGAGATGAAGGGACATCAAGGGCCGCTGCGGTGGGAGACCAGGAGGGAGCTTCATGAATGGAGCATGGGAGCCCAGCTTGGAGGCCTGCGGGGGGCGCGCGGAGAGGTGGTCTCTGAAATCCAACAGGAAAGACTGGTCTTGATGCAGGAGAAAAACCAGCTCCCCAGAAAAGCGGCAGGAAGAGCTGGAACACAGCAGCAGTGGACCCTGTCAAGGGGAGTTATGCCCCCAGGAGGTGGAGACCCCACCCTGCCCATCGAATGCTCACTCTTCAATTCGGTCACTTTTTTGCTCCAACACAGAGCATTTGTCCTGCCATCTCAGATCATTCCCAAAAACATGTCAGAAAGAGAGCAGGCACCCCAGTGTACTACCTGTGCCACGTCCACAGCATTAAGGGAAGTGAGGCCCGGGTAGCACAGACTCATTCTGAGGGTGGAGGCAAACTGAATAACCTCTCCCTAACCACCCGCTGGGAGGATGACAAACGGCTTCAATTGAGGAATCTATGGAGAGCAGAAGGGGTGTGGCTGAGGCCTGGGCTCCTCTCCTCAGGGAAATTGCTTTGAAAACATATGCCATTTGGTGCAATCTGCTCAGCTTCAAAGGCAAAGCAAATCCTCTCAGGGGTCAAGGACCACCGCGAGGGCAGAAACGGTTACCTGGCTCATCTGGCCCCGCCTGGCTGGGCGCGCTGCACCCCCATGTGGGAAGCCGGTGGGCGCTGATGGGCTGCACACACCACCCAACCAGGACAGCCTGCAGCTGGGCCCTGCCAGCCAGTGGACAAGGATGCCAAGACAGTGCTCGGTCTTGAGTCAGGGCATCTCGTTCTCCATCTCCCTTCCCTAAGGAAGGACAACAGCTCTAACATCGATACACCAGAGGCACCAGCCTGTGCCGTCAATTTCCCC